>NW_010547168.1:0-34088 GCF_000687285.1 Phaethon lepturus
TGGAGTTACCGTCACTGGAAGTGTTCAAAAATGTGGACGTGGCATTTCGGGCCATGGTTTAGTGGGCATGGTGGTGTTGGGTTGATGATTGGACTCGATGATCTTGAAGGTCTTTTCCAACCTTAATGATTCTGTGATTCTGTGATTCTGTGAGTTGAGAGTACCAGCATAGGATGATGCTGGAGGCTCATCAGTGCTCAGTTATTGGTCATCAGAGGATTGAAGCCTTGGGAGATGGGTAAAACCAGTTTGGGGGATAACTAGGAGAACAGAGACAGAGTACCCAGTGTATGTAAAACACAGCACAGGTAGTAAACTAAGGTGTAATGTGGATCTACAAACCAATGAAGGAAGAGCAGAGGGTAAAGCATGTGAGCAAATGTACAAAAATGACCCCAAGCAGACCCCAGAGCACAGAGGTTGCACCCACCACCCTTGTACTCCTCCTGGCAAGGATGCAGGATGTGGCCCTCCTGCATGCCCTTCCCTTATGGCTGAAGCCATTGAACTGAGCAACCAGTGCGACAGAGAAAGGGTGAGCTTAAGACAAGAGAATGGGGAAGATAGATACTAAAAAGTTTGTGTGTGTTAATTTTAACTATACAAAATCTGAATTGTAAGTCTTAGTATTATAACCAGACTAATAATTCTTGGGTAAGACTTGTTAAGATTTTAAAGATACTACTGACAAATCCTCGTCTTCGCATACAAGGCATGTTTTTTTTCAGCATAACAGGATTTTGAGTACAAGAAATTGGTGGAAATTCAATCCAATTACTCTATTACTTGGATCCAAAAAAATTGGTAATATCAGAGAGTCCCCTGCACACCTGGGTAGAGTCGAAGGACGGAACAGCCCTATTGCTTTCTTTTTTCCTATATGCAACATGGAAATATCCCATATAGGCAAAGTAATCTCTGAAACAAGTGGATCTGAAGGAGGAGCATGACCAAAGCCCCAGCCTTTCAAGAAGAGACAGTGCTGCCAGAAAACATAGCACTGCCCTGACTGAGACTCAAGGTGGGGGCTATTGCAGGCCACAGATAGGAACAAGCATGACTAATATCTCACATGCTCTCTGCCATCATGATTACTGCGGGTTGTTAGAGACACCAATCAAGACCTGAGGACTGCAGAAAATGGGGGCTTTCAGCATGGAGGCATGAGCCCCCATTA
This sequence comes from Phaethon lepturus, assembly GCF_000687285.1. Taxonomy (NCBI): domain Eukaryota; kingdom Metazoa; phylum Chordata; class Aves; order Phaethontiformes; family Phaethontidae; genus Phaethon; species Phaethon lepturus. Next base: position 1,178 of record NW_010547168.1, read on the forward strand.
CCCCAAAACTGTCTATAGCTTCTCTTCCCTCTGCCAAGCGACACCTGAAGGGCTGACATACCACATGCAATGATGTATGAGCGATAACAGACCTGTCCAACTCATCCCTTTGGCAAAAGGGGAAGGCAGCAGGTGAGCAGCCCCAGGGCGCACCAAGGCTGCAGCACCAAAATCCCCATTTCAGCAGTAAGTTGGAGGATGCCACCACCCATGGGGAAGCAGAAAACAGCACGCAGCACACCACCCATGGGAGGATGACCCTGGAGTTTACCATGGGCACAAGCCCATGAAATACCGGAAGAGACTCACGTGTGGCCAAATGCTGGGTCCAGAAAGGGAATGGTAAAACTTCCCTGGATGACAGTTTTTGTGGTATTTGGAGCAGGAGCAGGAGTACATCATGTGTTTACCCAAAGGGCAGTGTTTTAGCACAAGATCAGCTTCACAGAGTGATACCAGTGTCCCAGAGGGTCCCTTCCCGCAGTGTCTGGGTGGTGGCATATAAAGAACTGATGTTTTGCTAAGAAAACGTCCCACCAAAACACACCCCGTTGCAGTCAGTCAGTGAGCTCTGCCAGCTGCCACGTGCTTAAAATCTAGTGGACCAATATGGGACAAAAGGCAAAAGTTGGTGCAAGAGGAGGAAGAGGGATTTGAGGGAAACCCCCATTCCCCTCCAAGGAGCATTGCCTGGCCTACCCTCCCGTCGAGCTCCCTGCCACGTGTCAGACCACAGGATGTCCAGCTCTTCCCCACAGCTGGGTGGCAAGACTGTAGGGGAAGACTGGCATAGGGCCAGCCACGTCATGGAGGGGCAAGATCTGGACAGCTGCAGGGAGGAGACCCTGACCGCCCCCACTCCCTCTGGGTGCAAGGGGACAATCCCAGGCAGGAGGCTGTGACCCGCAGCCCAGGGACCTGCTGGGTGACCACTCCAGTGTTAAGAGGTTCCCATCCACTCTGTTGAGGTGGCCAGAGGAGACTTGTCCCGTGGTCAGTATTTCAAACCGCTTCATTAGTTTGAAAGGAAAAACCAAGGCAGGCAAGTACAACAGGCATCAGTACGGCTCCTTTTTCTTTGCCTCCTTATCTTATCTGTTATTACTGATACTGTTATTCAGTCACTAGATATTTAGCAACTTGACCAAAAGCACTTTTTTTTTTTTTCCCTTGGATAGCCATAAGAAATAGGATTTCATCATTATTTATTCTGTCTTATCTTCAGTAACTGAGCCGGTCAGCTACAGATTAGTGGAAGGCATCAGCATGCCTCTACTCACTGCCGCGGGACAACAGCTCACCGAGAGGAGCTGAAATCACAGCTAAAAACTCTAATAGGTTGCTTTCTTCATGGTTACATGGAAAAACTATTTAAAGACAATAGCTGTATATGACTGCAACTGTTCTTCTGTGACAGCTACACAGAAACTGCTGTGGCAAAACACCTATGAGCTCATTCACGTGTGTCAAAATCATCACTCCCAAACCACCCACCCTCTAACCAGAACTGACATTGAAACACACAGTTCTGTTGGTGTCGGGGCACTGACGACAGCCAGCATTTTTAAGGACAGCTTGTTGCAGGCCAGGTGCGAATGTGGTTGTGTGTGTTATTGGTTGCAGGATACCAGCGTGAGAATCTGGTTGTGTTTCTGATCTCTCTCCAGGCAACCTGAGTATAAGAAGTCAAAGTATTTGTGTTACAGCTTGATGTAGTTCTATCCATTATTTTATATCCCTGGGTTTGCTATCATTTTTTACACAGAGAAGCTATTTTCCTGCTAAATGATGCAGCTGAGAGATTATCAGACTACCTAGAGTGTTGAAATAGCTGGCTTCAAAGTGAGGGAGATAACTGTTTAACTAACATAATGTGTTTGGCAAAAGGTAAAAGTCTAGCATGACTTAATATTTGTGTAACATCCGAAACATTAACAAAAGCTTTAGCAATATACACTAGCAATATATTGCTTTAGCAATATATTTTTCATATATTCTCAAAATATATCCTGAATTCCTCATACAGTAGTGGGGAAACGATACACTTCTGGAATGGCTTTGCAGTGGCAACGAGCTCAGCCTGCCACGCTCGGCAGCAAGGGTGCTGCCGTGTCACATAGCCCACCAGCATCCGTCAGGGAAGCCTGGCTGACTCAGCAGTCTTCCCAAACTGGCAGATATTGTACACATTTTTCTTCGTGAAGTTGGCTTCCTCTGGTCACAGAAGAAAAATTTTCTGATGATTCCAGATTTTAGTGAAATCCAAATGCAAGGTTCAAGAAACAAAGGGTGTGTTTAATCTGGCGGCTGCAGAAAAGCTCAACCTCCCTGCTTAGCACAGGAGTTTAGCTCGGCCTGCTTCTGCCCATGGTCACCAGGACTGGTGGTGCTGTGGCCAAGCCTGGCTATGTGAAAGGCCACTTGGCTCAAGAAACAGGGGGTATTCCTAGCTGAGGGCTGAGGATAAACAGGAGCTCAGGTGGAAGGAGCCATGGGGTTGTGGCTCCTAACCTCAACGCCAAGTGGAGAGCCACTGACCATGATGCAAGAACTCCAGTGTCATCTGCCCCGTGCCCCTGCCCGCACTGTCCTTTCCCAGGTAGCACAGATGGGGATGGCACGGGGAAGGAGAGACTCCCATGAAGCTGGAAATCTGATGTCAGGAGTATAAGTATGTTTGCTGCCATATTCAGAGCAACAATCTCCCCTGCAGAAGAAATACCAACTTCCAAATGGCCCCTTTAACATGAGATGTGCAAAACCCACATTTTTAGCATATGACAACTGGGATCACCATATCATTGCAGAATCAAAAATACACACTCCAAGACAGCCAGCACATTTTGTTTCAGCTTAGTTCTGCCTACCATGTATATCATACCGTAACCAATGCAGATTTTATTTAGCAACACAGGGCAGACCTCAAGGGCTCGTTCAGTGCTTCAGAAAGAGGTGAGCCCCATGCCCCATGCAGATGGGGAAGTGACCAAGACCATACAAGGTAGCACAAAATGTGGACATTTTTGAGGTTACTGGGAGACTGGCATGACAGCATTTTATAACAGAGTTTTCTCCTCAGCTCAAATGCATCACTGTTGAGATTACAGAAGGAATGGTGAATTTTAGGACTCTGTTCCCTCCTGCCTGCTCCCCCCCAACCCTTGAGCTGTGCTGGTGCTGCTGGGTATGCCAGCAGGGCTGCCCTGGGTGCAGCATGCTCCACCAAGGCGTGCTTCTCAGCTCGCTTCCCCAGACCCGTTCTCAGGTTGACCGCAATTAGCCACCGTTCCTGAGCAATCCTGGCTAACGGGCAAAGGGACGCAGCCCAGCTCCTGCCAGCTCTGCACCTCCTCGCTTGACGTCCTGGCATCCAGCTACGTTCAGTGTCATTGTGTTTCTTCCCTACGGAGGCATTCACACGGAAATGCACACGCACATGCACACACACACTCGTCTCTGTTGTATATTTTGGGGTCACAAAAGTGGTTAACCGCTGTTACTATAATTAAACCAAATGACTCTACAGGAGATTGTGGTTAAGACACTCTCAACGCACAGTGGAGATTCTATGAGAAAATGCTTTGCCAGCTTATATCTTTGTTTTTCAGTCTCCCAGGGTAAATTTAAGATAACCCTCATGTTTGCATTGCAGCGAGCATGCTGACTTTGCACACTTCTTCCACCCCCGTGCCCTATTGCTTGATTTTAAACTAGGAGATAAAACTCTGGGCAGACTCCATTGCACAGCTTATTTTCCTTTTCAGCAGAACTGAAAAAGAGGCATTTACATTTCATGAGTGCTTAGGACCAAATTTCCAGCCTGGCTTCAGCTTTTGTTTTTGTAGCCTCGTCTGTTAGGGCTTGTTTGCTTGCAGCATCGTGCTGCAGGCTGGCCTCAGCACCTGCATCTATCACGTCCACTTGAACTAGATGTGCTGTTACCAACATAAACTGCAGCACGTGCACAATTGATTACCAAATTGGTCCTTGCCTGAGCAAGGACAGTTAGACCCACAGCCTGCTCAGTGAAGTAATACAGTCACGTCGTTATACAACTGCTTCGTACCCCGACTGTTTATGCCACTTCCCCCGAGCAGCACGAGCTGCCCCGCCGTAAGCGCAGATGTACCAGTGTAATTGCTCCTACAGTGTAATTCTCACTGGCGCAGCCCTCAGTGAGAACTCAAAACCCGTCACACCATGGCAGGTCTGGGCACGCTTAGGTAAAAGCTGCTCCGAGAGTCAGGTGAGTATGGGGGTCACACAGACGGGTGATGTATCGGTTCCTGTGGTGCTAGCTAGCAGTGGAAGGTGTGAGTTTTGCGATGCTTCACATGTTGAATTTTGGTCAAAAAGGCAGAAAGAGTTGCATTAATTTCCAAAAATTACGTTTGATGAATAATTCCACCTTCACATTAACGCTGTATGCACAGAAAAACAAGGTTCTACTACAATCCAAAGGATCAGTTTAAAGCAATATAGTTCCAGAGTGAAAACTTGCTGTGCAGAAACTTTTGTTCCGGCATAAGAAATCCTTTTTCATTTGTCACCTGGCAAAGAATTTAAGCTCCACCAAGAAGTCACTCTTATGCTGGACTGAAAGTCCACAAAAGGATTTAGGGTAGTAACTTTTTCCCATCACAGTTCCACTGCATCATTTCCTCATGTAGACAGCCCTATGTCAGTTAAATTTTCCTGATACAATGATAAAACATATCCATACTGAAAAGACTGATAATTCTCTTTTCTTTATTATTGTAATGGTCTGTATCTTATAGGTTTCTTTCTTCAGATTAAAAACATCAGTTCTCTATTTTTCATGTTCTCTTTAGTGCTGCTGATGTGTCTGCTAGGAGAGATCCCCCTTCTGTAGCCCATCACGTTCACGCATTACCTGCGAAGAGCAATTTGATCTGGTACACAATAGCAGGAGTCTGAGCATCTGAGCACATCATCACATATGGTCCATATTACTCATACAAAAGTCCAAGAAGGAGTTGAGACCTGATGTCTGGAGCATGTTAGAAGCAAAGACAGACATTTGCTCATACAGTCCAACATGTACGGAGAACAGACAACGTGGGTTATCACTGTGTCTAACATGCCACAAGTATCAGAGTAGGTCCAATGGCTATATTTTTACTATAGAAAGGGACTGCAGAACATCTTTGTGTCCAAACTCAGATCTTCCAATGCATATTTATGGATACGATGTGCCCAAGATATGAGTTTGGGTGGCAAGTATATGAAATATAATGCTAAAGACTAAAGTCTCTATTCAATCACTCTCTTGATACAGAGTCCTCAATTTCATGCAAATACTGCACTGGTGTTCACAAGAGCACTTGTTTTCCTGCTGGTCAGAGAAAGGAGTCTTGTTAAATATAGCCACTCAATAAAATGTAGTTGAAATATCATATTCACCCTACGTTTATCTTCTACTAAATAGAAATGTTGGCTGACAAGAAGTCTGACCACAGGACTGGCTGTCCTTTAGAAGGACAATGACTGGAACTTGAAGACACCACTGCTCACTGAAGAATGGGTGGTGAATTGTAATTTAAACCTCCTGTCAATGCAAATGTTTCCACACTCATTACAATGCCAAAAAGAGAAATGAATACCTCCATCAAAGGCAAATTATATGATGCAGAAATCTCACATTCATTCTATAATCAGCCACTGACCAAGGTTACTATCATTCAGTATGGAGTCACTTCAGTGGGATCCAAAAACTGTTTCATTATACAGGGAGCAAAATAGGTGCTTTCAATCAAAAATGACTAAGAAGGAACAACTGAAGATGTTAGATGAGGCCTTCTGGGAGGCAAGACGGATGTCTTCGATGTGTTCAGTGACTTATTCTGATCTGGCCACAGACCCAGGAAGTGTCTGAAGTGAGACTGCTCCCACGCTGGAGACACTACTCTCTTTAAAGGAATATATAATACAGTGTATTACAGGCTTTTAAATGCTTCAGTTTGGCACAAAATCTTGACTGTAGGAGACCAGGAATCTTTCCAAGAAAAGGCATATAGAGCAATGCTGATACCGTGCTTATGGCTGTAGCACCGAAAAGCAAGACTAACCTACAGCTGAATCTTCACAGAGGCCCTGACAGTGGAGGCACTTTAAGCTGGCCCATGCTCCACGTCCTGTGGGAACGCAACTTTTTTCTCCAAGTGAGTCAGCATCCAAAGAGACTGCGTTGCCAGTGCCAACCATGTGGCAAAGTGTGGTCCCCAGCCAAGTAACAGACATTGAATGGCCAGTTATGCTTCATGGGTTGATGAAATCTTGGGCCACGTTTTGAGCGTCTCCAAGGACAGTTACTATTTCTGAGCACTGTTCAACAAAGTCTCAGCTTCCAGCTACCTTGATTGTCTTCCTTTTCTTCTCCCCTCCTTCCAGTTGTCCTATCACCCTCTGTTTGTGGACATTTCTATAAAACTGCTCAGCTTGAACATATCTCACTACTCTTTGTTATCCAGCAAGTGAATATTAAGGTTTCATTTACGTCCAACACACTGATGGGCCTAATTTAACCAGCATTAAAAAAATATCCAAAAGCAAACCTGTGCACTTCTTTTGTATATATAAATGGTTAACTGGCCTACAGATTCAGTGAAACCTGGTTTCCATAGCTACTCTGGTGTGGATTCTCTGACGTCCAGCAAAGACAAGCTCATCCACTCCTCCCACAGTGCAGGCTGGAAAAGCGTCTCTGTCCTACATTAGGTCACTCAACTTCATGAAATTTGGTATGTTTCAGACCTTCATCGTTTTGTCAGATTGGATGCAAAAAGAGAATATTTTCAAAATATATAAAATGGAATGGAGAGAAGGCAAGAGAGAGAGAATGAGACAGAGAACGTGTAACCTGAATTTCCTTAAAAAAAACTAGCTGAAAATTCACTAAGTCACAGTTCACAGAATCCTAGAATCACTAGGTTGGAAAGGACCTTCAAGATCATCAAGTCCAACCATTAATCCAGCGCCACCATGTCCCCTAGATCATGTCCTGAAGCGCCACATCCACATGTTTTTTGAACACTTCCAGAGATCCTGACTCCACCACCTCCCTGGGCAGCCTGTTCCAGTGCCTGACCACCCTCTCAGTGAAGAAATTTTTCCTAATATCCAATCTAAACCTCCCCTGGTGCAACTTGAGGCCATACAGTTGCAAAGTTGGATGGCACTTTAGCCAGAAAATATCAGGAACTGGGAAGAGCAATCAAACGCTGTAGTGGTCTAAAGGAAACCTCTCAAAACAACTACAAACTTTTCACCTGGTTCCTATGAGTGAGAGAGATTCATGCATTTGCTCCATTTCCCAAAAAATTTTTCTAATATAAATGGTATTCTCACTAGTAATATATGTGCAACCCTAAAAACTTCCATTTCAAAGATGAGTAAGGTTGCTAAGTGACATTAGTGCTTAAATCAAGGAAATGAATAATTAACACCTCACATCTGGCACTGCCCACGTATTAAATGCAATATTCTTGTGAAACATAAAGAAAACCATATCTGAGTCCCCACACAGCTCATAGACAGGGGTTACTGTCCATTTAACTATTTCACTGTCTAAATATTTTTCCTTATGGGAAAGAAACAATGGAAATATTAGTCACAAATTTTCAACTGGCAGTAGATTTTTAGTGTAATATGTCTGTTTCTTGAAAATTAATATTATATATATGATCAAGTGATAGACACAAGTATCCAATGTCTCTGGCCTTGCATTTGAGACTGATCATTACGGATGTCTCTTATATGTAGCAGTGTGTAATTTATTATCCTTTTAAGTCACACTCGCAAGAACTGTGCTGTTACCATATGACAGCTTCATATGCTATTTGAAGAAAATGCTAATGTCTTCTTAAAGACTTGTTTATCTGCCCTTGCTTCCTCACTTTAGTTGTATTGTTTTCACGTAAACTCAGATACTCTCTTTAAAAAATCTCAAGAAGGGACTGGTCCCGAGACCGGCATGCAGAAATTAGTAGGAGCACGTGGATGTCTACTTGTCTCACTGAAGACCAGGTAAAGTGCTGCAGCAGTTTAAACAAAGACACCAAGTCCCGTATGAAAACTAACCCCGGCTTAAATACTTCGTGAAAGCACTGCCAGATAGAGACATACTTTCTCTAGGAAGCAGAGTTGCTTTTGAATACCCACCACATGCAGCCTACAGGAAGCCCCCGCTCAAACCGTGAGAACTAGTACCAGACCTGTAGCAGGTTACTGTATTGATATCCATGCTTAAAATTAAAAAACAAACAAACAAAAGACCCAACCCCACAATGCAGAGCTCTTTGCCAGCCACTCTGGGCACTGTGGACAACACTAACTTGCACTCGTTTGGTACTTGGTAAACCTCAGCACATTTCACAAGTGCAGGAGGGCATCTTTTGCTTGTCTTTTACAGAGGCCAAAGTGCAGAGATTTCCTCATTACACCAGGTAATTGCTTCAGGGCAGACAGTCAAAGAGTGCAAGTCACAGGAACACAACTTGATTATCGTAGCAGTAAGGAGATGCATGCGCAGTGCATGTGAACATGGAATTTAGATAAGGAATAGTGGGAGAATACATCATATTCCAAGTTCAGAGATTCCAAGATCAGAAGTCGTTGATGTCAATATTTTCTGCCACTTTGAAGATGCAACAATAAGTATTTTTCCCCTTAGACATACCAATCTCTTAGACACTTTGTAATTCCTGCCTTTAAAGTTGATTTTTTTCAGGAATTAAAAATAGAAACGCACTTGCATTTCACATCTACTGGAGAAACTTTGAGATGCCCTCCAGGAGAATAGAAATAGCTTCCAGTGTCGGTTTTTTAAGTTTGTGTCTCCTGCCTGCTTAAGTTCTGCTTCATGACACAAACTCAGTAAGGCACAGAGAAAGGCAGATGTCCAAACACACAAAATTATGCTTCTTCCCACCAGAGAAATAAAGGTTCTGATGACACCTGCTGGCTCCACGGGGACTAGGCAAACTCCAGCCACCCCCTGCTGCAGCTCTGGAATTCTTGTATGGAAAAACACAGGCCAAATAAATCATTGAGAATGAAAATGTTCCTTTGCTGTGAGTCAGAGAATCACAGGAAACAAGGCTGGGAGTGACTTTAAAATGTCATTGACTCCACCCCCTGGAATGAAGCAGGATTCATGCTACTTCCATCATACCTCATGGACGATTGTTTTACCTGTTACTGAAAACTGATAATACTTCTCCAGACACACCGTAACAGTGTTTCATCATTTTGCATTCCCTATAAAAGCTTCCATAGCAAGATATCCTATTAACAGACAAATATAATTTATTTTTTGTGTTCAAGGACAATTAGACAGCGCTTGACCATGAAGTTGAAAATGTAAAGGAGCCCTACGTTATGAAATACTACAGCTTTACCGCTTTGTCCATCTTGTACAGTAATGCACCCATCCCACCCCAGGTGAGGTGCAGGAATTCATACATTTCAGAGATGCTTCCGCTACAGGAATCCTCCCATATGGACAACTGCACAGGCCTAGTTCTCTACACAAAGGGTCGGGTTTACGAACAGTGTAGGTATGGAGCCATCAGGGTGTCTGCATCCAGCTGATTGCAGTTATAATGTGCCCTCTTTGAGTGGGAGAAGCAGCAGCCACCTTGATGAATCATCTCGTTGACAAAGTAAGTATGTTCAAGAGACTGTATAAAGAGCTGTTTTATAACTGTTAGAGCATGTTAGTTTATGTGTTATGAGTAATTTCACAGTAAGACTTAGAAGAAATACAGATCCTTGAAAATCCTGTCTGTGTATATCCTGCACTACTCCTGCTATGCTGGTATTTTGTTTAGTCTAAGAAACGTGGAAGAGGTTAAATCACATTCAGCCCAAAATATTTTCCTAAATTAACACTTTTTACCTTAACTCTTCTCATCAAACTCCTGGACAGTATTTCTAACTGATCTCAACTAGCTCCATCAAGACAGGGGTAAATATCCTGCGTCTACCCTTGAGAAAGCAAATGGGTAGCCACTAGCTGGGGGCAGAAATTCGCAGGGCCTTGAGTGAAATTTATCTCTGGTTACTACTTTGGGTGAGCAAGGCAAGAAACTCCATTCCAAAAAATCTCTTACTGGGAATCTCATACAGATACACTTAACTAAATCACCAGTTTTCTTCCCGGAACCTGATCTCTTGGTAGTGCAGTCATGCCCATCATACCTCATGGCCCATTCTGAAGCTCAGCTGTGGTCGAGTTACAACATAGCTAAAATGGGGCACAGCATGTGAAAAAGAGGCATTACTTAAGGAAGAACTATTGCTATACCAAGGAGCTTGTAACCGGAAGGAACCATAGTTAGCACAGGGAACCTAAGCCCAAAGCAAACCAAATACTAAGATGACTGGTTGCTGCACGGTCACTGAAGGTTTCCTAAACCAGACTGGGGAAAGTAAAAGGAAGAGCAGCCACTGAAGCAGAGGCGTTGCCAGCCCCACAAGAAGAACTGAAAAAGGATGAAGGGAGCTTTTAACAGAAATCCTCTGAATATTTGGAACAAAGCAGCCGAGCCTGCCTCTGCAATATCTACCCCCAGGCACCCAAGAGTCACAGGGCCTTTGACAAACAGGTTGGTGAGAACCTGGGCTACATAATCACTGCCAAGTTTTGCAGACTTGTATATGCATCCAAAAAAAATTGTCTATTAGGGAACAGACGGTCTTTAGCTCAGCTGCTGACATATCAGTTGCCTATTGCCCAGCACTGTGCTGGCACACGCTCCCAGCTGAGACGCAACTGGGCAGCAATACACATGTACTGCCCTCGCTTGTTCTGGTCCCAGGGGCAGTTTTGTCTTCAACTGCAGAAAAGTGCAATTTTGCCAGTGTGACACACCGGCAATCCTCTCCCAGTAAATCGCTCTGCGAGTATGTACAGTTTGGCAGAGTGTTACCCATATGCTGTGTGGTGTTTTACTGCTCAAAGCTCTGTTGAATCCAAGGGGTGACTGACAATATAAATAGTACTTGGTGGAAGGAATATGTTACTCCCAATAGTGTGTGGAGGATGCTCTCAGCAAGGTGTTACCCAGCACGAAAAACTAGCAAGGGCTTCGTGAGTAACTAGAGAGGAAGACAATTCCCTCGGATCTCTTGTACACAGCCAATACATCTCATAGCAGCCTCCTTTTTCTTCCGGATAAAATACGGTTGATTTGGTTTTTGTGGTCCAGAAAAGATTTACCTGAGACTTTAATACTTCTTCAAACCCTTATTTTCACTACCATCTATATGCAAGACTTCAGCTTTTGCATATTAATTACCAATATTGTTGCATTTAACACTGTCAGGGCTTCCAGTGGTCACCATGCATGTCAGGGTCCTGGAGCGAGGGCTAAGAAGATGCTTGGTTGCTATTATCACTGCTAATAACAATGCTAATTTTGCTGAGCACAAAAGCAGGGTATGGTTTTGTATGCAATCAGGTTTTCCTTGTATTGTCTTCTTGGGCCACAGTCACAGTACCAATGTCTCCAGAAGATGCACAGATTCAGAAGCACATTGCAGCAATGCAGCTTTGTTCGACCGTATCCGATGCAAATCTCTTCCATATAATGAGAAGAAATTTGAATTTAAAATCTAACCGAACTAACCAGGAATAAATATAGACTAGGAAGCAGAAAAAAAATATCCAGTCATCTGGACAGAGAACTGAAGTTCTGGAGTTACTGGTACATTCACAGCAGAGCTTTTTATGCTTAGGGAATAGGCCACGTCATGTTAATAGAAGGCCTTAATTCAGTAACTCCGTTTTATGTTCCTGTGTTCTTTAATACAATGCCTACAATTGGGCCTGTTATGACAGTGATTAGGAAGAATATTTTAAAAGAATTTAAACCAAAGAAGAATTTAGGTAGCATGTGACCCTTCACGTCTCTGTTGAACTTCTTAAGTGCGTAACTCCCACAAGTGCCCTCCAGTGACGTGTCCTTGCAACGTGGGTACAAACCTGGTCAGACCATGGACAGGCTACATTCAGGTCTTAAGCACTTCCTAAGCAAATCTTGCACTTTGTAAGCAAGCGCTGTTGTCACTTCTATAGAAGTAATACTCATCAGCAATAAACAAAAGCCTTTTTGCACTGAGTTTTGTATGCCCGAGTCCTTTATGGGCTTTCTAAAATTTCATCCTTTTCTCTGACAATGCTACCACTTAGACTGCAAATAATTTTCTTTTTCAATTTAGTTGAAAAATAGAGACTAGTCCCCTTATCTCAAGTTTTAAGGCCACATTCTTTTTTCTTTTACAATCCAAATTGGAATGAAATGTTCTGTTTCATTTGGGGGTATTGTAAAAAGTAATTTACGAGCATGAGGGGAAGACAAGGGGTTCCATGTTTATATTTTATTTGAAATTAGGCCAATGATCAAAATAGTGAAGAGTTTAGATCACGCCCACACTACAGAAATTGTTGAGTAAACTATCTGTCTTAAAGAATGTGCCTTGCCCAATTGATAGTGCTCAAGACCCAAGACTGGCCTGTCAAATCCGTCCAAACAAGACCATTTGAAAGTTTAAAAAGTTTATTCTTATTTCTCTTAGCTCTGTACAACATTGGCAGGAATATCAGCTTCCCCCATTCTGTCTTTTATAGGAGAAACATCACTCAGTGCTTATCATCAGTTGGTTGATTTTGGCATACCGATACGTTACTGACTAGCTGGCATGCTCTTGAAACAGGGAGTGGAGGCCTGGTCTCTCCTCAATAAGGAACGGCCGAATTGCAGGGCGAGGGAGCTGACAACACCCCACAAACGCGCTGTACCTGCTCCCTCCCTCCCTCCCTTGTGTTCCCCCTGCCTTGGTGAATAGTGACATATTCTTTTACGAAAGGGGGTATTTTAAGCAGGATTGGATGCTGCTGCTTCCATCACCGAGTAGCTCAGAGCCTGCTGGAAAAATCATTTTCATGGGTGATTGGATGTGTGGGGCCAAATACTGTTAGGATGCTGGAGGGCTGGATGCAAAGAGTTTACTGTTCTGTTGTTTCTCATTAAATATATATAATGTATTTACTGGAATAAAACCCTCCCTCATTATGCCATTTATGGGAAACACAACATGCAGTGTTTATAAAGCAGTTAATTTATAACAGACAAAACCAGATTATCACTCTTTGGAAGAGCAAATATTTGTTGAAAAACTTCTATATGGGACAGACCTCTTCATCTTATTTTTAAACATAGAGGATTGAGAGAAGTAACAGAGGAGCTACCTAAAAGGTAAGACAAGATTTACATGAAGCATTTAGATTGTAAAGGGAAGGATTATTATTCTTATATATATACACACATAATTGTATGTATTTATCAGCTATTTTCTAGATATGTTTTAAATTGTTCTAGATCTTAATCAGCACTCTAATGTTTTATTTTTATCATGCTCAAATGACTTCAGAAGAAAAATGCATTTGAACAAGAAACTCTTCTTTGATAACTGAGACTACTAGAAACAAAGATTTCTTAGAATGGCAAGAATGTTAACTTTGCTCTAACGTATGTTTATTAATGAATTGCCTACTCTATGCATAAAGTGAGCTTTCTAAAATTAGCAATAAGCTTCACTCAGGTCTAAAAATACAAGACTATAATGTGCAAAAAGATCACACTGTTTCCAGAACTGTTTTTCCTAGTCGCATAGGACATGCCTTATTTCTAACTGTTACTAGATGTGAATGATAAGGCTGCTGTAATGTTAACTTCAATTTTTGCAATTTCAGATTTGCAGTGAATGCTTAGTGCGATTGTGAGGTTCTTATTCCTGTGATGTTCATAACACCTAAATCAGTGGCATTGTGTATGCCTGAGGATGGAGGACTCTTTTCTCGAATGTTGAATAGTCTGGGATGTGCGTGTAAACAAGGGCTTTTGCATCTGCCTTGTCCATTCAGCCTGAAATCTATTTGTGTTAGGAAGGTAGAGCCCTCTGGAAGGCAGCTCACTGCTTTCCCCATTCAGTCCCTTCATATTTCCCTGGGAGGATCTGGTGGCACACCTGAGGCCAACCGTATCCTGGGCTGCATCCAAAGCAGCGTGGTCAGCAGGTCGAGGGAGGGGATTCTGTCCCTCTGCTCTGCTCTGGTGAGACCCCACCTGCAGTACTGCCTCCAGCTCTGGAGCCCTCAGCACAGGAAGGACATGGACTTCTTGGAGAGGGTCCAGAGGAGGCCTCAAAAATGATCAGAGGGATGGAACACCTCTCCTGTGAGGACAGGCTGAGAGAGTTGGGGTTGTTCAGCCTGGAGAAGAGAAGGCACCAGGGAGACCTTATTGCAGCCTGCCAGTACTTCAAGGGGGCTTCTGAGAAAGATGGGGACAGGCTTTTTAGCAGGGCCTGCAGCAATAGGACAAGGGGTAATGGTTTAAACTAAAAGAGGGCAGATTTAGACTAGGTCTAAGGAATAAATTTTTCACAACGAGGGTGGTGAAGCACTAGAACTGGTTGCCCCAAGAGGTGGTAGATACCCCAACCCTGGAAACATTCAAGGTCGGATTGGATGGGGCTCTGAGCAACCTGAGACAGTTGAAGATGTCCCTGCTCATAGGAAGGAGGGGTTGGACTAGATGACCTTTACAGGTCCCTTCCAACCCAAACTATTCTAATGATTCCACGAAGTCCTGTCCCAGACCTCTCAGAAAGAGACGCAACAGTGACGTCTGCCAAATGCAGCACTGTCAGATGTTGCACAGGAATTGTACTGTCCCCAGAAAAGATGGGGAAGAGCTGGTGCCCTGCAACGTCTGGTGAGCAGTTAGGCCTGATGCTCTTTTAGTGGCACTGCTACTGTTGCAGAAAGCCCGTTCTCTGTGACTGAATACGATCAAAAGCAAAATTTTCCAATCCCTGTCTCTATGCTAGAGCTGACTCTGCAGTGTCCAAGGATACCTCTTTGAAGCAGGGATAATTCCGAGGGGAAAGGACCTCCTTCTTTGCTGCCAGGGCAGGCACAGCACTGTGGCAGGAACAGCACCTCAGTGCCTATGTGACTTCCCACAGAAGTGGGTCACTACGTAAGGAGCAGAAATGCCTTGCATTATTGTAATGGCTCTTAACAGCACCGCTTGCAATCCCTCAGGGGAGAGTAAGTACCCTAACCCTGCAGAAGTGGCTGGTGCACCAGCTGGCCCACAAGGCAGCAGCTGAAATCAAGTCCTATCCGGTCCTGCAGAATGCAGACATTGGGAATCTCACTGAAAATAAAGCAGGAGTTAACAGGAAAGAAAAATAAAGAAGAAATATTCACAACCAGAGTGATGCATATTTTACTCTGTTCCCTGGCTACCATGCACTGGAGAGGAGGCATAACATTCAGGGAGTTCACTGCCTCCCCATTAAGTCACTACAGCCCATCTGTGTTGCACCAAGTGCAGAACGTGACCTATTATCTCAAAAGAAAATAGCACAGCACCTGAATGCCAAAAGCACCCTGTGACTTGGCACCCAAATGTCTCAGTACTCACATCAACATACCTTTTCAGGACTAACTCCCACAGCCTTAATCAGGAAAGAATGAAATTCAGCTGAACTCTGAATAAACGGCAATCACATAAAACCAGCTTTGCCATATGCCAAATCACAAATGATACAATGACCGTAATTTGCTGTTACAGATCCTTAACTTAAAGGAGTAGTTAATAGTTGCCATGTGTTTTCTAGGTTGCTGAATCACTTACTACTTTAATGATGGGCCATATAATCCATCTTCTCATCTCATTTATCCACTTGCGTGCCACTGCTATACAAAAAGGATTCTGTGCAGGCACGGTGGTCTTGAACATCCTGTTTAATTTACAATGGGAAAATGCACCTCCAAAGATTATGGCCATTCAAGATTTTTCCATAAGGTGCAATTCAACACTGCTGTATGGGAGAGAAATTAATGTATTGCTTTGATGGAAAAATGAATGATAAGCATATTTGCATTTTATGTTTGAAAAGTGCATTTGCATGCGCAAATTTACACAAGCAATGTCTGATGCTAAAGGTTGCCTGAGGATTTCTGTAAGATTGTCCAGTTCTCTCCAAACACTCTGTTGGACAGATGTGAGACCCTGTATTAACTTTGCTCAGAAATCACAAATGTGTAAAATACTGTATTTTTAAGCACAGAACAACCGTTTCATCCTTGTACTATTTGACATTGAAGCATGGTACTTTCAGGGACGAGATGGCACTGACAAACCTGCTTCAGCATTTGCTGGACAGTGAAGTATAAAAGAACAGGGAATCCTACGGCATGTGATCAGGCGAATGATCTGAATGGAATAATACACAACCTATAGCAGAAGGATGAACAGTAAAATGAAATCGTGAAAGACAAGCATTCCTCACAGTGACACGGTATTTTCAGTCCTGGGCCCCATAATCTTTTCAGGGCTTGGTAAGTATGGGCCGTAACACAGAAATTTCACATCAGCTTACCAGAAACAACAGTTTACACCAGGCTCTCCCCAGCAGTACATCAGCAGCTGCAACACCTTGCTCTGCACAGAGACTGAGGTTAGAACTTCAGCCTTGCTCTCTTGCTGAGCTAGAGGCTGGCCCTCTTGATGCAGCCATGTATTAAGACGTTAACCCCAGGGATTCAAACACAGTAGCCCTAATGTTTCCTTGACCACTGCTGTGTACATTGCATACAAAACTTGGTATGTCTTAACAATATTTATGTAGGTTTTCACAGAACTTTGACCTTCTTTTTGGGGTTGCTTTTGGCAGTGGAGTGTCGATCAGGTCCGCTGGCAAAAATTTCCTACATATAAATCTTTCCCGTTTCTCCAGGGTCACATCAGTAGAGTCCTTCACACTTGTGGAAATGCTTCACCTATTGCTTCTATACTAAGCTGCAGATGTTTTATCGATAGTAAAAATGAACTAGATAGAAGGTTTTTTATACTTGTCAGGAGAGTATCTGAAGCCCAGCTCCACAACAATCTATGAACGCAATGTATCAAGGGAAGAGTTGACCGGGCAAGAGGTACAATTACAGATACCATTAAAATCTGCAGTGTGTCTCATTTTTTCCCCAAATGAACTTTTCTGTAAGTAAGTGAACCAAAGAGCAAGATAAACTATAAAAGCACTTAACTCCGGGTTTTTCTAAGCACATCAATCTTTCAATAATAGTCAGTATCCCTGAAAGAATATTTTCTTGACAAAGAGCTACTGGTGCCACATTAACATTAGGATCTTTGTTTTCCTTCACATATGTGAAAATAGCTCACCTTGACTAAATGTCATTACTGGTGTAGCTCCCGGTTATGCTATGGCTACACAAGACCATGTTTTTCACTTGGTTAGATGAATGAATGGGTCAAAGTCCCATAGGCACAGATTCTGCCTGCCTTAGACCAGTTTTGTGCCATTTATATGTCAGTGGAGTTAATCCTGATTTATTCTGATGAGTTTGGCTTAAAGCAGTCTCTTAAGGAGAGACTGGTTTCGTCCCGTTTTGATTTTCTACATAACCAGATAAATACATCCTTCTAAAAAAAATTCAACAAGGCATAAGTTAGATGGCAAAAGTCTGTGTTTTGAAGTTTGTAAAAGTAATTTGCAGCATAGAACTCCAACATTCTCTGAGTCACATCTGAAATACTTCAAAAATATGCATGTAAATAAATATTTTTCTGCATGGTTCTTGGAAGTTACCATTTCTGGAACAAAACCTAGTGGCTGTAGTTTGATTTTGTGTTTAACATACAGGTACTTAAGTGTCTATTTTAAACAGACAAGTTTTAATATTATGTTCTCTAACTCTCAAAACCAGGTTGTTTTCTGGGTTGGCATTTATCATTCTAGAAAATCAGATACTCTTTGTGCTTCTCAAGTGTTTTTTTTTTTCCCTAGAGAGCTTGTTGATACAGCATGCCACTAATATAAAATATGTAAGGTTACAAATATTAAGGGTCAACGTTTCTACAGAAGGGATGGTAACTGTCAGGCCACTACCGTCATCCAGGAAAAGATGGATCCTGTAAGAATGGCAACCATGATTAAGGTACATACCATGGAGAACACAATCCACCTGCCAGTGACAATGAAGCGCAGAAAGGGAGCTACAGGTCTCCCAGCTCTCAATAG
The DNA here is from genome assembly GCF_000687285.1 of Phaethon lepturus. Lineage (NCBI taxonomy): Eukaryota > Metazoa > Chordata > Aves > Phaethontiformes > Phaethontidae > Phaethon > Phaethon lepturus. Next base: position 19,316 of record NW_010547168.1, read on the forward strand.
GTTGCCACCTGAATTTTCTAGGATTAGTCTGTGTCAGAGCTCTCCAGGGAAAATGCCATTTCCACCACCAGCTGGCCAGAGTTCTCGTGATTATAGATGACATCAGTTTCACAAGAGCGAAAGCTGCCACACAGGTCCAACAAGGCAATTTTTCATCTTTGAGCTGCATATTGTACTTAAAATCTGGATTTGATTTGGTAAAGGAATTACGAGTTAGCAAGAGAAAATCAGTGAAATACTTCTGACAGGAACCACTAATACTAGGAGATCATGTCATTTCTTCTGGATTCACTTAATGATGTTGCAAATGACTCTCTTTCACTGATCTAAATTAAAACTTTCAGATAGGAACCAGATCTTAGAGTGCATGAACTGAAGATGCAGAAAGACCACCTTGCTACATCTGTGACCTTTTGCATCGTGAATAGAACAACAAACTGAAAGTCATTGTGTTGCCTGTTTTTTTTTTTTCTTTCTCAATTTTCTTTACTAGAAAAAAAAGAGCTCATTACTGGATGTCAACATGAAAGCAGGAATTTACCTACTTCTCTTAAGTGAAATATGTGTTGAAATCAGCAAGGCTGGCATCAAACCTAAAATTCCAAAGAAAGAAAAAGAGAATATTTTCTTGGAAAGAAATAAAAATGTCAGTATTTCTGAAGACTGGTATTATCCTAAAAATATCTCTAAGCCTTTTGAAGAGCGAGGTCTCGAGGAGTTCACTCTTTACAACTTCACTGAAAAAACTGCGAATTTTGGATTTAACCTCTACAGAAAAATTGCAATGACACATGACAACAATGTAATCATCTCTCCCCTTTCCGTATCAGCTCTCATGTCTGCATATATGCTGGCAGCCAAAGGGGAAACACACAGACAAATAGTAAAAGGTCTAAACCTCCAGGCTTTGAAGGACAGTGTGGGTTGCCATCATCTACCAGCTTTGTTCAAGCAACTGAAAGATAACATCACAATGAATGAAGAACTTCTCCTTGTACAAGGTACTCTTTCTTTTATCCAAAAGGACTTCAGACTCAAGGAGTCTTTCCTCAATATATCTAAGCAGTACTTTGATATGGAATTCCTGAGAGTGGACTTTCAAAACTTCACCCAGGCAAAATTTGTCATAAATCAAAATATTAACAAAAGGACCAAAGGAAAAATTCCTGAGCTTTTTGAAGAGCTTGACCGCCATAATAAACTGGTACTTGTGGACTACATTGTCTTTAAAGGTAACTGTTGTTTTTCTATTTCAAAATGATTATTTATTAGGAGAAACAGGACCCTGACTTTACTTTAGGGGAAGTTTAAATGAATTCAGATGTCCTGTCTTCTCTACATCTCTGCCTAGATTTACTTTCTTCTATCAGGTTTATTTAATAGTAAATCATTTTTCATGATAGGGAACCGCAGTTCTTCTATGCTTTCTTCCATACAACAGAGTCTCAAAGAGAACACAAAGCCCTGCGTCAAACTCTCTCAAACCCTCTCTGAGCGATCCCTTTTTATGACTAAAAAAGATGTTTAATTTTCACTCACCAATTAAAATAAAAATCACGGAGAGTTTTTTAAATGCTGAACACTGGCCATAAAAGCATTGAATAATTTTACACAGTACACAAAATCATGAAAAGAAAAATAATTTCTCTATTTCAGTCCAGAATTTTTTTCCCAAGAGGAACCAAAGCAACGAAGCACCCCATTATATTACCTTACAGGGTGAGGGAAAGAAATAGTTGTGATGGACAGAGACTGTGCTGTGGAGAGGTCCTCTACTGCCAAATCTCTTATGCTCCTTTCCCTGCTGTTGGGGTCTTTCTGACCACTGGCTGAGAAGATAGATAAGGGACTCCAAAAGGAGGTCCCGGCAATGACAAGCCATAGCCCATCTTTTACTCCGAAACAGCCATACAGAAGCCAGAGACACCTGGTTAGGTAAAAAGCAAAGACAAGGAGCTAAAGCGACGAAGGGGGCGAGAGGAATGCTGTGCATAGAACCCACAGTCACAGCCACTACTCCAGCCCACAGCACTCAGCAGATGCCATCCACAGAAACCCCGCTAAAATGCATGCAAACATGAGAACAAAGAAAATTACCCTCAGCCATAAAGTCTCCTGATGGACTAAGTTTATTCTTTCATATTTACAAATGTGCAGTTTGTCCAGTGCCAAGGTTACTTTCCCTGGCAGAAAATCAGAGATAAAAAAGATAAAAAAAAGAGATAAAAAAAGAGATAAATGTCTGTGGCTACATTTGAAAGAATGCTAGAGATCAGAATCATTAGTATAGAAGAGGTCACATTCCAGTACACCTTACAAGTCAGTGCACTGCTGAATCCCCATCCAAAAGATTGTGTAATTAATTTAAAAATAGGATGTTGAACAGCTGGTAGAGAATTTCAGAGAAGGTAGCATGTTAATAAAAGATGGATGCTCGCATGGCATTCAATACACAAAAAGGCTATCGGTTCTGAACTGACTGGCAACTAATCAACCTCAGAAAAAGATTTCTCTTCTTTGCCTGCAAGTGAAGGAGTTTATTTTGTGGATTATTTCCTTTTCCTGCTGTAAAAAATTTAAAGCATATACACTAAATATCCTGCAATTGCCATCCATTTATCCCAGACACAACTGACATCCACTGCAACTAGATACAAAAATATCCTATACTTTTTTTTAATGGTTTCTGAACATTTTTCTGAACAAGTCTGAATGCACATAATTATTTAATTTCTTTCCTCAGGCAAGTGGGTCTATCCATTTAATTCCAAATTCACAGAAATGGAGACCTTCCACATAAACAAATACAGAACTGTACAGGTACCCATGATGTTCAAGTCAGATAAAGTTAATTCAACTTTTGATGAGAACTTAAGATGCACTGTGATAAAGCTACCCTACAAAGGGAAAGCCCACATGCTGATTGTCATCCCAGAGAAGGAGGGAGATTACATTTCACTTGAAGACCATTTGACTACAGAGCTTGTGGAATCCTGGCTTGGACAGATGAAGACCAGGTATTGCTTTGACATACATTGGCCTTAATGTCTTTTATGTCTTGCAGCAAAGCAACAAAGCACAACAAAGATTAGCTGCTCTTCCTAGCCCCTTTAACATGCTGGTGTCTCTGTTGCATTAGGTGGACAGAGTAGAGGTCCTCTAATGGCCTACCCACAGCCCAAGTGGCATGTGAAACCTCGTGCTCTGAGGTGACAAGTCTGTGGCTCATCTCAGTTAGAAATATCCTTCTCTCTGAGGGCATAGTCAATCTAGTCTTTCTAAGTTCTTCCTTAGGCCTTCTCTCTCCCTAAATTCAGCACTTCCAGGCAAAGTGCACAATAAATCTGGATAAGCAGTATATATATGAAACATTTCCTACCAGTGGAAATCCAGAATAATGGGTAAATTTGAATATGAAAATGCAAACCCAAATTATTCCTGTGAAACGTGATTCTTGAAGTGACAGTTCTTTTCACTGGTCAAATGGAAGTGCTGGTGGAAGTATTTTATATAGAGAAGGAAATGATTTCTAGCATCTTTGGCAATCAACAAGTCAGAGATGATATTCTGACAACCTAAATTCCAATAGAGACCGTGTAGTTTTGACCCTTCTTTTTCTGTGTAAAGCTCAATTCTTGAGTAGCGTGCACTTCTGCAGCCAAGTGATCTACTACATAGTCCAAGTTTGCATTGAACTTTTTTTTTTTTTAAACAGAAAAGTGGATATTTCATTTCCAAAGTTCAAACTAGAGCAAAAATACAAAATTAAGAAATTGCTTCATGCTCTTGGAATTAAAAATCTCTTTACACGTATGGCAGATCTTAGTCATCTCACAGATCAAGGATACGTAGCAGTTTCACAGGTAAGCCTTCTAGAATTATTTGCTATTCAGATTATAATAGTGTATAATCGGCCTAGCCAAGGGACTATGTCATGTACACTTATGTAAACATTTAACAGATAAAATCACAGTGATTTTCAGTTTGGTATAAACTATTTCACTTTTGGGAAGTACAATGGCACTCTGCAGCACCTTCTTCCCTTCCTCTTGATCATAAAACTATTTCATGCTGATTCTCAGCAGTTAACTCTCTTGTGTTATTCTGTTAGTATTTACTTCTGTCACATACATTATTTCTACATTGCATTTCAGGTTGTCCAAAAGGCAGTAATTGAAGTGGATGAAGAAGGAACTGAGGCCACAGCTGCTAGTGGGTCAGAAATAACTGCATTCACAGTGCCTCCTGTCATCAAAGTGGACCGACCGTTCCTTTTTATGATTTTTGAAGAAACCTTTAAAACATTACTGTTTATTGGCAGGGTGGTTGATCCAACAGAAATGTGAATAAAGGTAACAGTTTCTATTCTGGGGTATGTAAGAGGCTTTATTTCTATTTTATTAATTTACATTAGAATAAAAAGACAGTGAAATATGAAAATGTGAAAACTTGTTTTGTCTCTCCACCTAGCAGCAGTTCATCCTATTAATAGATTTATTAATGCCCAAGTCACAAGCTAAATTCACTAAGGCACAAAGTGGTAAAAACGTGTCTTCTAAAACCTACCATGCAAATTAAAAAAACCCCAAAGAACTGAACTTTCAAAATTCAACATTTTAGTGATATGTCTGAATGAAAACAAGAGATCCTATACGAAAATATTCAGGAAGCTCATTCTCAAACACTGCAGCTTGATAGTCCTCCATGTTATCTTCTGTTGTGATGAGACTTAAGGGCCTACTGACCTCAGTGTTAGCAGAATTTCACCACTTATAAAAACACAAACAGGATCAAGCCCTAAACGAGAATTTTATTTTATCACTGTAGAAATTGCGCTGAGTCTATCATTAAGTCTGCACCATCTGGGAGTGTGACTTCTTTATTCAGAGTATCAAATCACCTAATTTTCTCAGGTTACATGATGTGCCTGCTTTTAAAGTATTATTTGTATTAAAGATGAAATAATTCTGAAAAATAACTTAGGTATCAGGGTGAACTATGTAACAGGACTCTACACCTGAACTAAGACAGACTTTGGTAGGAAAAACATACCTCCATAAAAGTGGAATAAATCTATTCACAGAGTTGATCCTAAAATCCAAACGGTGTTGCCAAAATTAATCAGTTAAAAATGACAGACAAATGACAGCTAATAAGAAACAAAAGACAGACTGTATACAGAACTCATTACATGCTTATTAAGGGAAAAAATAGCTTGGATTCAAGTTTCTGAACTTACTGGCTGTTCTGCATTGCTCTAGCAAGGGCATCTCAGGGTCAAGCACAGTTTTGAGTCCAGTTCTGCAGCTGGGTACTGCTGATCTGAGTTTGGTCCCTGGCAGAAGTCACGACTGAGAACAGACTGAGCAGCCTCCTGTGGTCCACGGGAGAGCAGCTGTAGCTGGCACGTTGAGTTAGTTGTCCCTGGGGAACTGGGAGTATCTGTTTTCATTAATGAGATAAAAGCAGAACCTAGGGGGAGCCAGTATCGGTCGTCTGTATATCTGTATCAATACTGAATTTTAAACATCATAATACTTGAAGAAGCTTTTAAAGAAATCTGTGATTTACAAGATCCTACATCAGGCTGCAGTACAAACTGAAAACTTCAGTGTTTCCACAGAATTCAAACAACGTCTGTGACTAAAGACAGAGAATACACCTAAACCCAACTGCAGTGTAAGAAGCTTAAGAATTCAGACTGTAAAACACTGCTAAATCCAAAGACACATTTTGTACTCCACACAAGACAGCATACATCTAGCATTATTACTATTTAAAATAAATACCTTCTATAGGTAAATGCTTTTATTTATTTTAATTATAAAAGATGCCCTGAGAATTTTTTTCAAGAACAGGCATGTACAGAATTGTCCTAGCTTTTATTCTGAGTACATCATCACTCATATTTTTACATTATAAAAAGTAACCACACACGCATATGCATTCACAAATCAGATCATCTTTATCATACACCAATACATTTTAAAAAACACATATTTCTGATATCAATATATTTATGCTGCTTTCATTTTGAAATAGAGAAGCTGACAATAGCTTCATAGGCTCTCTCTCAAGTATTGGCATAAATAGAACTTTTTAAAATAGAATTGCATGTTTTTCCACAGACAAATTTTGATAGAAACATTAGCACTAAGACAAACAAATGCAGATGACATCACTGAAGCACGATAGTTTGCTATAGCAGCTGATTAAAAACTAGATTCATCATTAGAAATTATTCAAGTGAAAATACAATCTGAAATACTAAAAATTAAAACAAGTATTTATACAACAAAACTTACGAAATAAAAGGTTTTTTGTATCATCTGGAAACATATATTTTTAGATTGCTTTGAAACTTACGCAGGAATTTATGAATTGTACTTAGGACTTGTAAAAACATTACCTCCAAATTCACAGCACAATGCTACTGAAGTTTACGTTTTCTATAGACTGATCAATGGTTCTGGACTTTGGTCTTAAATTAGGTTTGAAGTTTCTTTAAAATGTGGGATTACTTTTTTATATTCATAACAATTCCTTCTATTTCTTACATAAAACATGGGTGCTAATAATTGCTAAAATTTTAAATAAGCCAATTAAGTAACGGATATGTGCATTCTAAATCCAAGAATTTGAACTACAAAGGCATAACTGAAGAAAACAAAATCCTCCCTTCAGCTGTAGCAGTTAAGAGCACATAGCTGGAGTTATATTTCATAACATTTCACTACAACGTTAGAATTCTGCAACCATTACATTACTTATCAGAACATATTTTACAGCTTGGGATTTCATTTAAAAAAAAAAAAGGTTTTAACATTGCAAGATGCATTTTATTCATTCCAGGCATTGGAGTCCCATCTGCTGCTCCCACCTTATCGCACCAGAAAGTTGCTTCCACCAGTCTCTGGTTCACTTCTTTTTCTGTCAGAAGATCTAAGAGTTTGATTTTCTGTTTTTTCTTCATATAAAAGGAAAAACACAAAATACATTGTTGCTATATTATTAAAAAATGTAAAATAATAAACTGCAATTGCATGTGACATTTTGATATAACTCTTAGTTGCTGTACTTAAAAAAATTACTACTTGTCCTACTGCACCCACTGAAAAAGCCATATGGACACATTTGGAGGGTATTCTTCACAAGAAGGGTGTTTTACTCCTTTAAGTTTTCTACAGAAGGTCATGTAGAGTTCCCTCTAAGTGAGACAGTTAAGGTAGTACAAGCAGCCTACTCATGGCTACAAATGCCATGATAAAATCTATAGAAAGCGGAGACAGGGAGAGAGAGAACCTTAGAGCTCTTTATAGAGTTCTTTCTAGGTCTTCTGTTGACCATAATGTCATCTGGGCAATTTCTGCATTTTTTATTGTCTTAACTTTTTAATCTTTAAATACACTGTTCTTCAACTTCACAGAGCTGTAGATATGTCAAATAACAACTGTTTGTAATGGTCAGAAATATTTTGAAGAACAAGGCTTAACTTTTAGAACTCTGTGGAAATACTAATTTGTACCAATATTTTACAGTGTCATTTACAAACAATGCAAGATACTGTTCTGTTTCACCCTTTTTAAAATAGTTGATGGAACCTATCATGGTAACATGTCAGGATACCTACTAGCTTCATTTTAGAAATGGGACCCAAATCACATGCCAGTCCCACTGGACCTCAGAACTCTTACCATCTTAAATGGCAGAGTGAAAACATGGTTAGAAGCTCTAAGTAACCAACTCAAAGTGTAGTAGGTCAGTAGCAGAACTACTTCATATTGTGCTCAACTTCCTAAGCAATGGTATGACTGGATGAAAGACACTAAGATACTTATGCATTTAATTGTTACAACATGGTCACACACCAACGCAGATGTCTTAAAGGTCAGTTATGGACATCTTATAAAATCCTGGTATGAATTTACTATTAGGAAATTTATTTCTATGCAACAGTAAATCTACACCCACTTTTTACAAGATGGAAAATCTGCACCCTTCATTCTTGAAGTAAGTTTTAATTGAAAGTGAAATAAAATGAGGGTTGTTCAGACTGGAGAAGAGAGGGCTCTAGGGAGACCTTATTGCAGCCTTGCAGTACCTAAAGGGGGCCTATAAGAAAAATGGGGACAGACTTTTTAGCAGGGCCTGTAGCTATAGGACAAGGGGGAATGGTTTTAAACTGAAAGAGGGTAGATTCAGACTAGATATAAGGAAGAAATTTTTTACAATGAGGGTGGTGAGACACTGCAACAGGTTGCCCAGCAAAATGGTAGATGCCCCATCCCTGTAAACATTCAAGGTCAGCTTGGATGAGGCTCTGAGCAACCTGATCTAGTGGACGATGTCCCTGCTCCTTGCAGGGGGGGTTGGACTAGATGATCTTAAAGGTTCCCTTCCAACCCAAAGATTCTATGAAAATCAGGCACTATCTGTATGTCTATAGGCAAGATGCAAAATTCTTAAATGCTGTTTCTGAAGTTGCATATTTTTATTGATGAATCTATAAAGTTCTGGAAAATAGTTTTAACTGACTGCATACTGAAATCAGTCTTATTACAGCGATGTAAACTCAAACAAAACAGCAAGTCCTGTCCTAAAAGAAAGTATCTTAATCTCATAGAAATGAAAACATTTAAAAGAAGATAATAAGGCTACACAGCATAATCATACAAGATTGGACTACTTGGTGGAACACAGTGTTTATGAATCAATTCAATTTCTGCGCTAGGATGATTCATGATCTAATGGCCAACTCTTCAACAAAAAGTCAGAAAAGCGTATCTGCTCTGCATATCTCTCATATAAGGTCTCTTGTGGGATGAAATACTCAACCAGTGCTCTTTGTGATTCTTTCCTATTTCATAAGGTGCTTAAAATCAGGTACTCCTCTCTTTTGGGATTCCACCATTAAGTTATACGGGTGCATCTTCAGTGTAATTATTGCATTTTCTGTTGACTGAGTATTACCTAAGGTCTAGTAAATGACACCAAAGCTAATGGTCATTTTCTTGTCACCTGCTTGTGAGGATCAGGATTAACTGAGATTTTCTTTTTCTTGCATCACCATGATTTTTAAAATGAGGGAATATTTTAATTGGCACACACATCTCTGAAATAGGACAAACAAAATGTTTGAACTCATGAATATGGTAAGTGAAGACCTCAGTTCTTCATCTAAGTACCTTTGGGTGTTGAAAAGTTCCTGGAACAACATGAATATATGAAATCAGAAATTATTCATTCCTGTAAACTGCACTATATTGTCAAGTGAACACTTGCCAAGATTTAGTAGAGCCGTTTTATAGAAAAGATTACACTTAAGCAATTAAATAATATTTTGTCCAGACATAAATCCCTCTGAACTCAGAATCATTAATTATATCTGTTGATATTTTAGTTATTAAGCTGCCCAATCTTCCACTCTTCACAATCATACATAATTACATAGAAAAAGAAACATTAGAAGTTACCTTACTCACGTTGCAGAAGCAATACACTAATAGCTAGGACTCGCCAGAATTAAGATGGTCAGTGCAATGTTTAACCAGCACATAGGTAAATTTACATGATGATATAGTCTAAATATATACTCAAATATTATTTTCTCACAAGTCTCCTGCCTTAGTGAGTGCATAGATTGAGACACTCATTCATGAGCATCTGTTCAATTGCAAGTCTTTTTGTACAATTTTCAAATTCTTCTCTCAGTAAGAGTAATTTCTGTCAACTGCTCATATATATTTGGATATTAAATTTTTCCATCATTCAAGTCAGACAATAATGTTTCCTTGCAACTGAGTTTTTTGTATTTTAGTATATGTACATGTAGCACCAGGACTGACTTTCTGAACAAAAGAAAGATAAAAGATGTAAAACTAAATATATCTGCGATCACCAAGGATATGCATATGAATGCATTTATCACCAACCATCCCTAGATCTGTATCTCTTACCATCTCCTTATTGAGCTGCTCCATTCTTTTAGGAAAAGAATTAAATATTGGGCTAGATTACAATAGAGAAATTGAATCTGCAGTGCAGCAGATATTATACCAACTTGAGATATGTGTTTTCCCGTAAGAATACAGAACATTAAAACTCTTATTCAGAGCTAAATGTAGGTCATCCTAAGCCTGCTCTTCTGTTTCCCAAATGTTTTTCTTCCCCTAGTATATCCTCTTGGCTTCTGACACTATGCAGTTTAGACACCTTCTGAACCAGAGAGAGCATCCAGATCATTGTGTCTCATCAGAAAGATACCTACTTTCAAATAGTCTGCTATTAAGGTATTCACTTGGGAATGGTACATTGAGACTTGAAGCTGAGTCTCTTACATTCCACTTTCCTGCCTGAAAACAAAGGTACAAACTGCTCTGTGTGCGTCTTTTTCTGTCCCTTTGAATTCAAACAAAAGATAAAGTTTTCTTTTAAGTGACAGTTAGAAAAACCTTTTAAATCTGGAAAAGTTTTATGTGATGCAACAAATGCGTCTAACTAATCTTTGCATCTAACTCCTTTGTGAATATTAATCCATTTATTTTCCCAAAATCCTTATGAAATGGATGATTACTTGGAATTTCTATAACGGTTGCTAAAAAGCATTTACAACATTTGAACAAATTTTCTGGTTTTAGAGAGAGGGAACAGAGGTGTACAGTGATTAGGGTGAACTCAACATGGATTTTTGAGCACACCTAATTTTTGAAAGTATGTAGCTCTGTATGTCATTTTATGTACACAAGATACTTGTCCCATTTACTTTAGAGATAGCTGAAAATGTCAGTATGTCTATAATCTAACTGTTGAGTTTGAAATCATGCACTTTGAAATAAGTGAGCACCTAATGAACGCCTATAAAAAGTTGGAAGTACTGCAGGTAGTATTTAAGAGAAGGCATTAGACTCTGGCAAAGACAGGGATAGAGTGCAATTTGACTTGGCACCTTAACGTACTTCTGCTGTGAAACCACTGACTGAACACAAACAGTCCACCTTCATTCACTACTTACGTTCAAACCTTTTCTACGCAGAAAATACATTTTTAAAAGCAACAGGTCACTATGCAAGCTTAATTTAATTCCATAAGAAATTTATCTTATACAGTGAAGGTGGTAAAATTCCAGTAGAAAAAATCCTATGTGATCTCACAGCAAGAGACTGTATCATAATCTAATGTATACAAGTAGTAGAATGCAAGCTGTTCAGAGAAATTCTTTTTACATTCACTAAACCTTTGAGTGTTTTATTTTAAAATTTAGGAATTTTATTAACTTAGATCTGTGAGTAAAGTTGGGGGGTTGTTTAGGTTTGTTTTTTAAAGGAACCTGAAAATATTGAAGTGGAGAAATATGAGTTCATATGGTCCCTCACCTCTGTGTCTGGAAAGATCATGGAACAGATCCTCCTAGGAGCTATGCTAAGGCACATGGAGGACAGGGAGGTGATTCAAGACAGCCAGCACGGCTTCACAAAGGGCAAGTCCTGCCTGACCAAACTAGTGGCCTTCATCAGTGGACAAGGGAAGAGCTACCAATGTCGTCTACCAAAGTCTATGGACTTCTGTAAGGCCTTTGGCATGGTTCCCCACAATACCCTCTCTCTAAATTGGAGAGATATGGATTGCATGGCTGGACTGTTGGGTGGATGAGGAATTGATTGGACGGTCGCATCCAGAGGGTAGTGGTCAACGGCTCGATGTCCAGATGGAGATCGGTGACAAGCGGTATCCCTCAGGGATCCATATAGGGACCTGTACTCTTTCATATCTCCATCAATGACAAACAGTGGGATCGAGTGCACCCTCAGCAAGTTTGCAGATGATACCAAGCTGAGTGGTGCATTTGACATGCCTGAGGGATGGGATGCCATCCAGTGGGACCTGGACAAGCTTGAGGAATGGGCCTGTGTGAACCTTCTGCGGTTCAACAAGGCCAAGTCCAGAATCCTGCACCTGAGTCGGGGCAACCCCCGGTATCAATACAGGCTGGGGGATGAAGGGATTGAGAGCAGCCCTGCTGAGAAGGACATGGGGCTACTGGTGGATGAAAAGCTGGACATGAGCTGGCAATGTGCGCTCGCAGCCCAGAAGGCCAACCGTATCCTGGGCTACATCCAAAGCAGCGTGGCCAGCAGGTCGAGGGAGGGGATTCTGCCTCTCTACTCTGCTCTGGTGGGACCCCACCTGGAGTACTGCCTCCAGCTCTGGAGCCCTCAGCACAGGAAAGACATGGACCTCTTGGAGAGGGTCCAGAGGAGGCCTCAAAAATGATGAGAAGGATGGAACACCTTTCCTCTGAGGACGGGCTGAGAGAGTTGGGGTTGTTCAGCCTGGACAAGAGAAAGCTCCAGGAAGACCTTATTTGCAGACTTCCGGTATTTCAAGGGGGCTTCTGAGAAAGATGGGGACAGACTTTTCAAAAGGACCTGTTAAAATAGGACAAGGGGTGACTTATTTTAAACTGAAAGAGGGCAGATTTCAACTAGATAGAAGGAAGAAATTTTTCACAATGACAGTGGTTAAACAGATTGCCCGGACAGGTGGTAGACGCCCCATCCCTGGAAACATTCAAGGTCAAGTTGGTCGAGGCTCTGAGCAACCGAAGATGTCCCTGCTTATTGCAGGGGGGTTGGACTAGATGACCTTTGAAAGTCCCTTCCAACCCAAAGAGTCTATGATTCAAAGATACTTAATTCACCAAAAAGGACCACTCAAGAGATATCATTACCACTATTGCTTCTTTTTTCTACGTGGCAAACCAGTGTAAGGTGTTTTTTCTTTCCTATCTTGTGCAGGTTGCATATCTCAGCTCTATTATCTTTGACCAGGAAGTCGTAGCTTCACATTCTGGACTCTCCTTTCACTCTTGGTCTCTCATACCTATTCAGACTTCCAAGACCCAGCTTGCAATTCCCCCTACTTTTCAGCTTCTAGTTCTAGTTTCTGTTACACCTAAGCCTACTTTCTTAAACAACCTCCCTTTCATGCTATAGCTGGCTCCTTTCCATTCTCCATTCTGCCTTGGCTAAGAACACAAATCTCTGATAGCAAAGAAAAATCTCAGTTTGAGCACCCAAAATTTACAGCTAGTCCAATGATAGTAATTTAAAACTACAAGTTACAGTGTAAAAGGAATCTGCCAGAAATTAGCTGCTAGAGTCTACAAAAATTTAACTGAGTAAGTACACATCACAGCAATTTTCTAAGACTGTTGCACTTTTATCACAGGAGCAAACAAATTAATCTTTGATTTTGTTCTTGCAAAACATTGAACAGTTTAGGCTGATGTTTAAACAAAACCAGCCTGAGGGAGATGCCTAGCACTGAATGTTTTTTTATCTAAATGGTTAAGGTAAGGCAAAAAAGGAAGCCTTAATAACAAGTAGCAGTACCAGTTCATCGTAACTCTCAAAATTCATCATGACATTGTTACACAATAATACATAAACATATATAAGCATATAAAAAGAAAGAAAAGGAAAAAATAAATCATCTAACAATACATACATTCTATTTCTCCAACTACAGGCAGCTAAATAGCTGTGACTAGTTACTACGTATCAAATGTTCTAACCTTCACTTTGTCCCACTCTACCCTCCCCATAATTTACCAGCTGAATACAAACATATGCAGGAGGAACAATGTGAAAGACTAATTAAAACGGAACACAATCGTAAAAACACTTGTAATTGCACACATCACATTCCTACCCTGCTATTTTAGTAATTCAAAATCTGGGTGCAGAAGTATCATAAATATAGGCTTAATTTTACATGGGTTTTTTGAGTTCCCTTTGAAAAGGTTACCCATAAGCTTGATTTAACCTCTTGTCAACCACCTACATGCTCATCTTTCGGGACTGACTCTCCTTATTTCCATTGTTCTTTTGGTCAGCTGAGTTAAATAAGTTGCGAGAAGAAGAACTGGAAGGGAAGGCAGCATTCCCACTATTACCAGTAGAATGAGTCCGGAATGAATCATCTGAAATAAAGAGTTGCAATTTAGACAAAGAAGAGAGTAAACAGAATGAGCTGGTTTTCCTTTGGCAATAGTGACATATTTCCTATGGCAATAATCCAAAAGTTTAACTTTCTGTAAGGGAATGGTTTCAGCTTAATATTTCTTCAAGGATTTTTATGGGGAAAAAAAAAAAGCTAAATAATAACAATCAGAAGACACATTTTGGAAGATAAGACTAATACATTTAATATATAAAAATAGTGGGATTTAATTGGCCAATCCTTAGCTGCTTAAAATTTAGCTATTTCATCTAAGCTAGTGTCGAACGGAAAAAGACAGGTTCCTCTAGAAAACCATTGATGTTATTCTAATCTTTAATCATCCAAGCTCTTCAACAGCAAATGGAGAGAGGGGCATTTCCAGGGAGTAGTTTCTCTCCCGTAATTCAGCACAAGTTGTACATAATACCCCTCACCTCCCACAAAATGGGTGGACACAATTTGAAAAAACAACCTTTTTATGACATCCCAAATGCCAATCAAGAAATGCTGAACTCATTTTACTTTTACCACTTTTAAATGTGACTTTAAATGAACTTGTAACAAGAAAAAAAAAATCTGAAAAATAGACTAGACTATCATCAATTAAGTGCTCAAACGATTGGATATCTATTATTCTGCATTCTTTAGGAGTATACTATATTACAGTATGCCTGTTTAATGGGGCTCGCATATTCAACATCCACACAAAAAACTAATGTAATATATGATGTAATAACCTACTTACCACTAAAGGATAACATACAACTCTTTC
>NW_010547168.1:34102-41002 GCF_000687285.1 Phaethon lepturus
TTTCCCATTCCTGATACTGAAGATGTATATCCTGTAGCAGAGCTTTTACTTAAAAAGCAAACAAAACGAAATCGCTTATTACACGAAAGTGTTCTTCACAGTTGTATCATCTTGCTGTTTAATAATATTGGAGGGTATTTCTGAGTTTATATAAAAAAATTACATGAGAAAGTTATGCTGAAATTTCTTTAAGAAATGTATGAATTTAGATTTAGGAGTTCATATTGAAAAATATTTTTAATATATGATAAAAGGTTACATATATTAACTTAAAAGGAATTCATAACAATTTGTAGGCCTCAGCATACCTTAAAATGTATTTCTTCCCTCAGTTCAAAACTGTATACCTTAATGATTTAAACAGAAAGCTAAAAATTTAGGTCATGATTCAGTGAGCACATCACTACTTTCATAGATTGATGTGCATAAAATTTCGTAACAGTTGCCTATTAGGAAAACAGTTGCCCATTAGGTAAGCAATGAAGATAACAAAGATACTTAGGACACTTGTCTATGTTGCAGTATTTTGGATGTAGTGCTTGAGTACTGAAAGACTGGCTTCGAACCAACTTGGATTTCTTGTCTTCTTTGCCTAAAATTATAAGTAGCAAAAATTTTTAACATGGATATAATTGTATTTCCTCAGTAATTAAGAACACCTTTAAATATAATTTTATGTCAACCTATGCTAGCTGAAGGAACTGATTTAAATACCTCAGTAACAATAAATAAACCTTATGTCATGTATTTATATACTAAAGAATGAAATAAAACTCAAAACCATAGTAAATACATCCAGTTCGAGGAGTGGAATGTTTTCCTATGTGCAGTAGGTGAAACTCTGACCCAGAAAGGCCAACAGCAGCTTGTCTGGGTTCTAACCTGCTGGTGTGAGATCGAAGCGTTCTAGAAGAGTTTTTAAAGAGTTCTTACCTGCTGCTGTACCAGAACTTCCAGGAACAGACAGAGTGATACTTTTTGCCAGCACTGATGATGATTTACTGTCTCTACCTAAAAAAAAAGTCTAGTATAAATACTTCACTCTTAAAACTTAACTTTAAGTAAAGAAAGAGAACATAACATATCACAGGCCTGGGGTAAACAGTAATAATATATAAACCAGCACTAATAACACTTCAGAAATACCACAGACAAGTACTTACATTAGATCCCAAAATGAAAAATACTAGAGAACTAAAACTGTTATGTATTTTATTAATAAAGCCAAAAGTCTTCCTTCTAATATAAGGTCAGTTTTCATAAATATCTTTAGAAATATACAGAAAAAAAGTTTTATTGCCACTTTCTAAAACTCCGCTATTCATTGTATAAAGTGTCTCTTTTCTGCTCCCTTCTATTCTACCTTTGTAGAAGAGTAACACATGCATAAATGATATGTACACAAATAAACTTACGCTTCTTTTCAAACATTTTATCATTAATAGTTGTAGATCTTCCTTCATTTTGCTGCTTCTCTTTTTCTAATTGTTCCTAAAAAAATGAATAATTTTCTTAGGCATTAGTTAGAAAAAAATTAAATAAATTATGTTTCAATTAGGGATGCTTCCAAATCATCCAAATAACAGTTAATTTCTACTCTCTCCTACTATTAGTACAACCCCTAGTGAATATCCAGAGAACCAATTAAATAGTACGGAATTAAATCAGGGTACATAACCTATATAAAAATGACATTAAAAAATGTTGGTTTTAATTATGAAGGAACCTCAGAGTTGAAGTTCGCGTTTATAACTTATTAAAATTATGCCTGGCCTTTTCTTTTTTAATTAAAAAGATACAGGAATTGGCAGCTGACAACATAAAAATTTTGTGCTACTCAGATAATAGAACTGGCATTTTTTAGTTTCAACATAGAATTCAATTAAAAAGTTTTTCTTAAATGGTAAGGTGTGTCACATATGCTTGAACTTTTTAAAGGTCTAAAATTAACATCTACAGTTGATAAGTCTTTATGCAAAACAAAACCAAGTATTACAACTTAAGTTTAAGGAATTTATTTGCCTTTCTGTAGTATCAGCTAGCGTTAGAATAACTTTTGAGAGCACATCCATAGACAGAAGACAGTGCTAACACAGCTACATCAATAATTTCAAAAGCAAATACTTGCTTCAGGATTCTTGGTGAATAGGTATCACTCCAATTTCAAAAGGTATATAACATTAGCCTATTTTCTGCACTATGTTCATAATAAAAAATGCCAAGTAAACCATAATTGTTCTACTCTATCTTCTCGTTTCACTTTAATTACTACCCAAGTTAAAAAAAAAGTAAATTCAGGTCAAGGTTTCTGGAATATAGTTTCCACTAGGTCAATTACTAAAATTAAGAAAACTTATTAACATATTCAGTATTAAAATCTGTAGCAGTCAGATACATTTAACTAGTTCAATAGCTCTCATCTATTTGGGGCTGCAACATGTCACAATTTATTGTGTACATCTCCAGATCCTCAAAAGCATGCCTCACAGAAAATGCTTAATGAGACCTTTGTGATACAGAAAGTATGCCCATATAAATGGGATATATCATAAAAATACAGGTGCTCCTTAAAGTCTGGCTGTAGAAACAGGGTAAAAATCAATGTTATCATAAACTGCACGATAACACAGAGCGCACTGGAGGCTATTTTACAACAGACCCAAATGCTTTCACTATAAAAACATTAATTGTATATACCTAAAAACCACTAAAGCTAAGTTCAAGTCTTTGAAAACGTATATGCAGGTCCTGAGAACAAATCCTGAACCTTTGGCTCGAGCTCATGGGAGGTGGCAGGAAGCACATGAGACAGGTATCATGAATTTGAGAAAATCAACTGCCCAAGAGAAGGCCTGCAGTACCTACGGACATCAAAGTGGGCAACAAATGTAGGCTCTGTAGCAATCCCAAAGAGGAAAAAGTGACATTTGTGGACAGTCCTGAATCTGTTCTGATTCACTACAGAGGAGATCAATTACTAAAATTCAGAGGAACCATGCTAATGAAATTTGGCATCTACTAAATCCTATTAGCTTCTCACCTTCTCCCACCTCAGGCTGGGGAGGTGGCAGCAGAAGGGAGGACTGCAATAATCTAATCTAGGTTTTGTGAAAATGTAGGCTATGTGGCGAATCGCCCACTGCAGCTTTTGCTTAGTCATGACTGAAAAGAAGTACTTTTGTAAGTTGAAAAAGCATTCTGCAGACTTCTCTTCCAGATCCTAAGTAACCTGTAGCTCCTTTTGCCCTATACAACCTGCACTAAGTCTCCCTCCTGCCAGGCTACAGATGTCAATGTTTTTTTTCTTTTTTTCTGGCTAACAGGACAGCTTGCAACACACAAAGCCTCCTTCAGCTTCCTTGGCACAAAAGAAGTTATGACATTAATTTCTTTGTCTATCAAAGCCATATGTGAATTCTGAGGTGTTTCATTATTCAATTTATTATGTTATACACACCTGACAAATTGCTAAGCTCCCTCCAGAAGATTTCATAAAGGTGTGCTGAAGGGCTTGGGATTTTAGAACTAGAGAGGTATCAAGCACAAATATTTTTCAAGAAATTCCAGTTTGCCCTTCTAATTGATACAGCAAAATTTAGGTAGTAAAGAAAAGGAAGTTATATGTTACTTTGAAGGACTTAACCCTATTGTAAAGTGTAAAATGAAACCACACACATATTATGAACCTACCAGGTCTTTCCATAAAATGCACTTCCCCTACCTGAAAACTATTGCCTCATTAATATTTAGCTACAAGCTATTAAAAAAGGACAGATTGTACTGATAAAATATACCACTTCCAAAAGGAGATGTTCTTGTCTCTCTTTTTCTTGAGCCAATAAATCATTTTCGTAAAATCTTTTCTGAAACTTTAAAATAAAATCAATAAAAATAAAAAATCACTACATGAAAATGGGAATAAAAAGTACTTGGTAAGTATTAAAGTTAGCAAGTACTTACAGCATCTACAGAGATCTCCATTCTGTCCAATTCTAACACTGTCTATAAAGAAAATCAAAACATTATTTATCATCACTCAACAGCATGTCACACTTAACTAAAAAATTGACCAGATAAAAAGCTTAGAATAGTGGTATTCAATATTAAACACGACTTTTCTTCCTAAACATTTTAAGCCTATGTTTGTGTGTTTGTGCTACAAATGCAGTTAAAAACTGTCAGGGAGTATTCTCAGAGCCCTGCGGAGAGGTACAATGAAGGACTATTAGACTATCCATATGCAACTCAAAATGCACTCAAGCCTGAATGGCTGGAGCACGGACCCAGGAACCAAGACTGAAAAAACAACTCAGGAATCTGTGAATAAGCCAGGACGCTCCTGGCAGGTGTTCACCCAATCTCTCCCGCAGACTGGCCCTACAAGGGAGCCACCTACTTTAGCTAGTTCACTTCATGCCTTCTTTAGGACTGAGCATGGGCATCCCTTGAAGATGTACTTTTTTGTGAATGTTCACATTACAACGACATTTGTAACAACCCTGCAAATCTTTTATCTGTATATTGTAAAATAAACAGATTAACAAGATCTCTCTCCCTCAAAGACTTGATCATTTTTACTAGGGTCAACCTCCAATTCTATCTTTAGTCATCTGTTGTTTTTTCATAAGTGGTCATCCAGCCAAAATCCTGAATTCAGTCACTAGGAAATAACTGCAATGTAAGTAACCAAGGAAACACCAAGTCTCTTAAATTTGACAGAATCCACTATACTAGGTCTTCTCTTAATTGTTCAAAATTACATAATAGACAATAGAAATCTTTAGTGTCCTGTTCCTACATGAAGAGAATCAACAGAAAGTATAACTTTGATCATCTTAATAATAACTCCAAGACAAAACGCTGCTGGAAAAGAAAAATGCTTACTCTTTTTACAATAGTCAGGACATCTTTGTCTTTCTCTTGACACAGAAGTTTTCTTATACATAATTCCAACTGCTGAAGTAAATGCTTATCAGTGGGAATCTTCAGAGTAGATTTAACTTTTGGCAACAAATAGCATAGCTTCATTCTACAAAAAAAAGTAAATATTCACCTTTTGATGAGATGTTTAATAAACATTAATTTTTGCATTGCATGCTAGCATTTGACATAAAATCATTGAGTCAGTAGGTCTTATTTTTCAGAAATGGTTGTTGCTTATGTGTTGTTTCCAGACATACCGTAACAGTTTCAAAAACTTCCCCATACATCAAGATTACAGTCCTGTATCTCAAAGCCAAAAAAGATTTCTTTGGTTTGTTTTTTTTTTAAACCTAGAAAGATAAGCAGACCTCTAGATTTTCAAAATTATCTGCGCACCTGTCAGGTGCCTAAATACCCTGGAGATCTGGTCCGTCAGTACAAAAAAGCCTAAGTCTCACCAAAAATCATGTGACTGCAGTTCCATACAACTGCAAGGATGAAGGTGTATCTAAAGATAGAGTAAAAGGATTTAACTATTTATTGGCTCCTAAAAGTAGAAAGCCCTTCCTCTCCCTACCCTATTTCCCTGCTTCTGTCTGGAGGCTCCCTCTGCTTGTGCTGTCTCTGTTACTGGCTGGACCTTTCATCACTCCAATCAACCCAACCCTCAACTGACTAACATAGCAGAAAACTAACTTACTTGAGAGAAGGGCAGAAAAAAGTGGACAATTTTATGATGAATTACTGAGTTTATTCAGACTAGCCAAAAGTCCAATAAGCACTCCTCACGGCAATGGAAGGGGTGGACAGTGTGGTTAGGAATCAGGATGAAAGAACAGTAGTAACAGGCTATGATGTTTTCAGAAGTTGTGAGCTGTTCTACTGACTGAGGATGCGATTTTAAATACAGGAAATTCAGGGAGAAAAATTATTCATATAAAAAATAACCAAGAACAGAAACTTAAAATTTAGTACCTTTCTGCTCAGACACTGTGTGGATACGTATTTATTTGTTGTTAGAGTGACCCCGTGAAGCTCAACTATGCCTGCTTTCAGACTGAATGGCATAAAGTACTTAGGTGAACTTAACCATGTCTTTTCTGCACTAAGGATTGAAGCTGTTCTCAGGGTAACCAGCGTACTAAGCTGGAAGACAGGGAGCAGAATGAAGCCCCCATAATCCAAGGGGAAATAGTTCGCATCCTGCTACACCACTTAGACATGTACAAGTCCATGGTGCTGGATGGGATCCACCAAAAGGTACTGAGGGAGCTGGCAGAAGTGCTCACCAAGCCACTTCTCATCATTTATCAGCAGTCCTGGCTAACTGGGAAGGTCCCAGTTGACTGGGGGTTAGCAAATGTGACCCCTATCTACAAGAAGGGCCAGAAGGAGGATCCAGGGAACTACAGGCCTGTCAGTCTGACCTCCATGCTGGGGAAGGTTATGGAGGAGATCATCTTGAGGGCACTCACAGGGCACGTGCAGGACAAACAAGGGATCAAGTCCAGTCAGCATGGGTTTATGAAAGGCAGGTCCTGGCTGACTAACCTGATCTCGTTCTATGACAAGGTGACTCGTGGATGGGGGAAAGACTGTTGGCTACCTAGACTTTACTAAAGCCTTTGACACCATTTCCCACAGCATTGTCCTGAAGAAACTGGCTGCTCATGGCTTGGACAGGCGTACTCTTCGCTGGGTAAAAAACTGGCTGGATTGTCAGGCCCAGAGAGTTGTGGTGAATGGAGTTAAATCCAGCTGGTGGCCAGTATCAAGTGGTTCCCCAGAGCTCTGTATTTGGGCCAATTCTGTTTAATATCTTTATAAATGATCTGGATGAGGGGATTGAGTACATGCTCAGCAAGTTTGCATACAACACCAAGTTGGGCAGGAGTATCTGCTTGGGGGTAGGAAGGCTCTACAGCGGGATCTGGACAGGCTGGATGGATGAGCTGAGGCCAACTGTATGAGGTTCAA
>NW_010547169.1:0-446 GCF_000687285.1 Phaethon lepturus
AAACCAGATGTCCTCACTGAGTTGTTTCGAATGTCTCTTGAGTAGCTATAACAAATCTAGAAGCCCTTTAAGCCTATAATTACTGTGAAAGTTTCCCTCAGTTTGCTTTACTTTGTATTTCAGAATTTCAACAGCCCCTGTAGCCAATGGGTAGGTTAAGGTATCTCCAATTCTTGACAATTCTCTCCATTCCCAACCAACTTAAATAGTTTTGCTTTACTTATTTATTTTTTTAATTCACCGTTCCAGATTATTAACACCATAAACAAGTGATATGACAAGGTAAACAGAGAATGTGGAACCCTGAATGAAGCAAAGCATCATTAATCCTTCACCATCATCACGACTGATTACCGATTACCTCAAGATGTCATACTCATGCTCAAATCAGCATTATTCAGTTATAGCTAAAAGGAAAAACAAACAAAAGGACATTCTTTGCTGCT
>NW_010547170.1:0-36165 GCF_000687285.1 Phaethon lepturus
GTCAGGTGCAGCCCTGCGGTTCGGGCCGGGCGGCCCGGTCGAGCCGCTGAGTGAGCCGTTGCCGGAAGCTGAGCGGAGCTGTGGAGACTTGAGAGAGTCTGAGGGAGAAACGCACGGAGCGGGCGGGCCGGGAAGGACATAGGGATAAGCCTCGTCGTACATCGAGAGATGCGCTGCATCCCCGTCCACACCTTTCCTCTGGGAGAGATGCCAGCTCCTGCGCTCGGGGCCATTTTTGACCCTTTCTCGTTGTGTTTTCTTTGCTTTTTTTGACTCGGTCTATCTGCAGATTGCTGTGGTGTGTTGTGCTAGCTGCCTCTGGCTGCAACGTCCTCTTCACGTCTTGCTGTTGGGAAGGTGGATAGATGAGGGGGTATGCCCTCTTCTTTGTAGAATGGAAGGCAGATGAGGGTGAAGGAGAGGTAGTTGGTGAGCCAGTGCTGGATCACTTATTTTAATGTGTAGTCTGTGGTATTAGCTTTAATGCTTATTTTCAGGCTGGCTTTTAAGTCGCTTGTGAAACTCCTCCAAGTGTTTGTCATTTTAAAAAACTGAAGTAGTTGATAACTTACAGTGTATTAATGTACAAGTGCTGTGAAATGATAACAATATTCTTGTACTTCCCATTCACTTCTTCATATGAGGCAGAACTCTTAATTTTCAGAGTGGAAGCTCTGTACCACATGATTGATAAGCCTGTTATCAATCATTATATTGTTATTAGTTAATAACAATATAATGTTTATTAGTTAACAGCACTGCAATTTAGTCTGAAATTGTGCCAGCATTGGAAAAACAGAAGAACTTTATTTCTATTTGTCAAGACAGTAAACTTTTAATATTTGTAAGACTAGAGTATTACAGATTTCAGCAGCTGTGTGGGTGGGGTTTGTTTTGAAGTTAATGTACTGGAAAAAACCCAACTATAACCCCTGTATATACATTAGCGTCTTACTGCTTCTTTCAGTCCTTTATTGCACAGTTTAAAGTAATGTTTATATAACTTTTTATTTACTCTGCTGAATTGAATGTACTCTGAAGCAGTGTTCCTTTTTCTAGTATACATGTTAAAACTGCTTTGTTTCTTAATGCAGACACTTCAAACAGATGGATCCTGAGCAGAAGCAAAATGAAAAGTCATCAGATAAAATAATGAAGGGAAATAATTTAAATAATGCCAATTTTCTTATTTTTGTTCACACTACTGTAAAGTAAGAACTAGAAAAATACATAGCAAATGTGTGAGTTCTGTAAGTGTTCTGTTTTGCCAGCAGTCTTCACTCTCTACCTTTTTCCTGTCTGTGTAAGAAATGCTTCACAACTGATTTCAATAAATCAGTGGAATGAGAGCAGAAAGTCTCTAGTTAATGTTTTAGAGCTGAGAGTTCAGGTTAGAAAGAGGGTAGTAATCTTTTTGGTGCACATGAGAATAGAAATAGCTTGATGTTCTTTAAAGCAAAAAGCAACACCTGGGACATTGTGACATAGTTCCAGGTAGAAAGGCCAGCCTTAACTAAATCCATTTGATGTGTGCAGGAAAACAGTTCTCCACTACCTGATCATGCCTTCAGAGAGGCATTATTTGTTTAACCAAGCAACTATCCATACAGTAAGTTTTCTGTGAGAGCCATTGTGTTCATTCTCATTGCTGAAGTGCTGTCTGAACACACCTGTGCAGGCTATTCTAAGAGAACGGGGACAGCTTTTCAGCAGTATTTCATTGCGTGGCTTTCTGCACTACTGTTTTGTGATGTTGTAAGGTTGGCTCACAAGCACCCTGAAGTATTCTGTGTGGAGTGGCTTGGGCCACAGGGTGCCTTCTCTGCTTTTAGAGAAATGTGATTTAGGAAAATGGATTTAACTGTTTCTGTGAAAATGTTTGTGTTGTAACTGCACTGCAAAAAAGTGTACTGAAGAGGTTATTGAATTTGTATCTGTTGAGAGTAAAAGTGCTTTTTAGAAAATTAAATTGGCATTGTATCTTTTAATTAGTTGGGTAGTTGTTCGGTTGTGTAAAGCATTTGTTTCTTAGAACTATGATGATTTGCATGCTTACCACAACACAATTGTGGAAAAGTTTATTGTTGTGAAATCTGATTAATACAAGTACCAGAGGTTTTCTTCGTAAGTTTTTTTGTTTCTATTTTTTAGTATAAAACTTATTTATAGGCTGAGAATAGTAAAATGCAGACTATATCTTGGGTTTTCTTCAAGTTTGTGAGAGTGTTGTGAAAGCTGCTCATGTTTTAGCCATCAAGTATATCATACCCATAGTTGAATTTGACTTTCTTACACTTAATATAAAGTATTCCTCCTGAAACCTAGTACTTTAATTGATAACTTATATCAGTTGTTTAGTGTCCTCTTTATTTTCCTAGAAAACATGTGTGCGTCAGTAAGGTCCTTCTAAGCAAGGTGTGCCGAAGTGAATGCAATCACTTCGTTGCCTAGTAGATTACAAAGCCAACAGCAGAGGAAGACGTTTTAGAACCTGTAGCAAGACTTACGTAAAATAATCTTCATAGCCCTAGAGTAAGAAGGCTGATATATTTGGTCTGATAGGTAATTTTTAACAAAGAAAATGCATGGTCTCTGGTTTCTGTCTCTTCTGATTATTTTTTGTAGGTTACTTCCAGAGGATGCCACATCAAGTTAGAGAGAGTACAGCAGGGCAAACAGGTAATTAGCAGTCATTCAGCCAGATCGTGCAAACAAGGAAAAGCAGATGGTAATCAGGACTCCTCAGCTCTATGGTCTAAGTAGGATGTCAAGGCACTGATTTGTTTCAGGGACTTCTGAGCTGTTACCTTGTGTGTTACAGGAATTTATTATCAACTTTATTGTAGTCTTCTACTAGTGATGTGTATTCTATAAACAGTAAGCATATAATTCATCTCTACAACATTATTTTTAATTAGCCATAAAGAAGAAGAAATCTGGGGGAGGGAGAATCTTTAAGGACAGAGTTGGATAAAAAGTGCTTTGTTAATGTTAGCTTTTAATATAGTATAACCAAATATCACTGTATTGAAAGGCAAAAATACTTCATCATTGTAATTTCTCAGGTAATTAAGATGCTGTGATTCCTGTATGTAGTTTTGGGATGCCTTATGTGTCAGTATGAATGACAGCAGTTATATAAACAGTACAAATGATGATGTTCTTCTCTAGTAGTTATGCAGCTTTAACGCATCCAGGGGAAGAAATTGATCTGTTAGTGGTATTAAATGTGGTATTTAAAATTGGCTTTAAGTCTAATTTACTAAAACAATAGTATTGCTGTTTTCTCAACAAAGTTTATTTATTACTGTTTTAGCAGACATATCCTCTAAGGAACTGAAGTCTTAAGAATTATATCTTTTAAGGAAATTTTAAAAATTTCCTTTAAAATAGACCTTTTTTCTTTTGAATAGACTATTTCTTTAAAATAGAAAAAAATGACCCTTTAAAAATAACTTTTTCTTCAAAGTGAGGGTCATTGGATTCTTATTTTCAACAAGCTTTGTTTAATAATACTAAATTTTCTGTTTCTTTTGAATTTGAGTCATATTTGGACTATAGTAAAATGATTTTGGAAATTTGTGAAATTTCATTATTTTAGATAACAAAATATTTTTAGACTAAAACTTTGAACAGCTTTGATTACTGTCTGAACTTGGAGATATGGTTGCTCAACTCTGTTGTTTTGAATTATTTTAGGTTTGTTTCCTGTGGGGGTAAGGGGGAAGCATATTATTTTTCAGCATAAGTCCTTTTATCTCAGCTTGCTCAATTTAATTTATTCACATCTATATTAAAAGTTACAGTACAAGCAAGCATCCTGCTCTATTTGCATCTCTCTTGGAGATGAAGAATCCACTGCCTCATCTTAGTTTATACCCATATTTAATCACTAACGTTTTACTTACAGTTTATATTCAGTTTCTTGGGTCTTATTTCTCTTTTTTGACAAGAATTGTCCTTGTAGACATGGTAAGTTCTTTCAGTGTGCTTAAGAAGATTGAAATATGATTTAAATACTACATAATTTGTTACAGTTCTCAAACACCTCTATGAGAAATTTTTCCAGCCTTCTAATAATTACTTTGCAGCTTTTTGCTGTATTGTTTCTTGTTTTCCTCTGTTGTGTTTTAAAATATAGACTCCTAAGTTGTGTTAGTGTTGGCTAACAGTAGGTCAGTACTATATAGATGTGCAGTTCCTCTGTACTCTTACATTGCTACTCTTTCTGCAACCAAAGATTGTACCAGCTCTTTTTGCTTTACGTTTACATGGAGTTTTATCTGCAGTTTGATTTTTTTTTTAACTTCTAGTTAATTTTTTACACCTACTGCTTTTTCAGGATACCTTTTGTAGGTGTGACGTAGCAGGTTTGTTATTAAAAAGTATCTTGTATGAGTGTATGTGGCTTGAAGAATATGTATTGCTTTAGTTCTGTCAGAATTACCATGCTTTCATCAGTTTTGTTCTGTCACCCATTTGGTTTCCTTTAAGATTTTACATTTTTTTTATTTCGTCTGTGCAGTAAGCCGTTTCATCTGTAGGTCACAAGGGGCTTTCTAGGTTCAGGTCAAGTTCTCATTATCAGTCAACCCTATTTTAGACACAGTTTTCTGGTGGTAGCACTAAATGTACTTTGAAATTGTGGCACATTCCCAAAGCTTGTGCTTTTCTTTGCTGTTACTTCAGTGTAGTGTCAGAGAAGATAGCAGCATGGATCAAATAGAGTATCTCCTGCACAGTTAGAGCTAATGCCAAATTCTTATTTTAACTAGATATTTCCCATCTCTTTAGTTGAGGATGTGCAAGTAATGCAGATTTAAAAAACAGATAATCATCTCCCTTGTTTCAGCCAATTTATTTTTGGTTTTGGTGTCCTTGAAATTTCATTGGGTGGTGCTGTTTGGTTTGCTTAATTATTCCCATGTACTCCCTGCACACGACTCTGAGTTGTTCATCAGTGGATGACAGCCAGAATGGCTCAGTCCTAGAAGCATGTTTTGAAAATTTAATTAATGATTTACAGTGAAACAGCTGTCGTAATGTTAGTCCTCATTATTTGTTCATTAATGTGTTTTGACATTTACTTGATAATGTATCATTTAACATGGATCATGGAGCATGTACATTAAATATTTTGAGCAACTATTTTGAGTTTGTTCTTCTTTGCTCTGTTGTATCTTATTTCCTCAAAGACTTTCTTCACTGTTGTCCTAGAGTAAGTACTTTCATACAGCAGCTTGGAGATGCCTGATTTCTGAAGCTTACAGACATGCTTTCCATATGCTGTTTCTGATGCTTTTCATAGCATGTTATTCCTCTTTGCTTTCAATACAAGCTGATAATTCATACCTGTTCATTTTTGAACAGGTTTTGAACAGAATTTTTGTGTATTTCTTTTAGTAGGACTTCACTTTTTTTAATCTCCTGTATAGTTGCTAAACATCAGATAGGCACGTAAATTTTTAATTTAATCATTCTTGAGGCTAAGGAATCTTGAGTTTTTGGGATGGAAATGAAAGTTGAAAAGTACAAAATACAAAATTCTGTTAACAGCAATGTTGGTATAAATCTGTAATATCTCTTGTTTTGGTTTTGAATTTTAGTAGTGTGGATTTGTATCAGTGTAGCTGATGAGAGCAGAGTCCCTTTTGAAAAGGGAAAACTTGCATCCAGTGACTCTGCTTGTATTTTTTCAAAGAAATATTTGTACATTTTTGAGGGATGTTTGTATGCAGTTTGTATTGTTAAATTGAGGGAACCTCAAATACTCACAGCTGAGCCATATTGTAAACCAAATATGTTGAAAGGGTAACTTTGACATTTGGAAAAAAATTAAAACAGCGCTCTGAACAATACCTATGTTCTCTTTTTAGTGGTACAGTGTGATACTATCTAATATTCCTGATTTAATTGATGTTAAATACTGGTTTGAATGTGGTAAGTTCTTTACAGCATTTTTAGTGGTTATTAATCTCTCTTCCTGTAATGTGAACCAAAAAGCCTGCACTTTAGTCTGATTTTTTTTTTAAGAATATAATAAATCAGAAAATGTAGATTAAAAAAAATAATTTTTTTCATTGTATGCAGTGTTAGTCTCGATTCGGAAACACCCTACCCCACCCCTCCACCCTCCCCGAGGAGTAAGTAGTCTTTGCAATCTTCTCTGGAACGCAGATTTGAGCTGTAACCAGGAGAGGGAGCAAATTGCACGGTTGGGGCTCTGCACTAAAAATGTCTTTGCTTGTCAAGAATCGTAGGCTAGGAACTAGCCCATGACTAATTCACACTCCTGATTTTTGCGTCAGAACACAATCCATTTGGAAATTAACAATAAACGTTTAAATCTCAAATATCAGAAACATTAGATATTTTAGTTTAATACTTATATTCGCTAATAAAAATGTGACAGCAGTTGGTCAAAGAGTTCACATACAGGAAAAAATACATAGGATTTACATTTTATTTAAAACATTGAAAGCTTTTCCCGATTTGTTTTTCACAGTTTACTGAAGACATTGAGTGTGTTGGTAGACAACAAATAGAAGAACTTGTAAATCAGAACTTACAGGAAGGTAGTACAATAAAAATAGTTATTAACATATTTCCTGCTATTGTGCAGCGAAACTTAACCAGTAAGATAGAAGTCTATTAATTTTTATTTTTACATGCTTGCATTGAATAGTGCCATGGAACTCGGTGGCAATTCCCATCATTTAAGGTAGAGGTTTCTGAATTTAATTTCCTCATATTCACTCATCAGCCGTAATACTAGCTCTAGATGGTGTATGAGGCCTTATTGCTGAGGAGGGATGTCCCCAAACCCCTGTAAGTACTTTCTCTCCCTTAAATGAGAAACCCATGCTGCTGTCTTTCCCATCCCCATCACCTCAGTCTCAATTTTGCACCTGCCTGAACAGTGTCAGCGCAGTCGCTGGGAAATAGAGGGTGGACACAAGGTCTATTGGCAGGTACAGAAAGAAGCTACCGTGAAGCATGGTCAGCATGATGCTCTTAGTCGTATGACTTAGTTTTAGGTAGTCCTGTGAGGAGCAGGTCCCTTCCAGCTTGAGATGCTCTATGATTCTATGAACAGAAGTGGCCCATGTGGAGGTGCTTACTCTTTGGGTTAAGTTTGTGTCTTCATAGAAGCAGGATTATGAGCTGCACATGCATGCCACCTTGAAGTGGTTTGCATATGTCGCATGCAGCTGTTGCAAACAGACTAAAAGTGGTTTATTTCTGTACCCTGTTTCTAGCAGTCCTTAGTACGTGCATACAGAGGCCAGTAGTACTTGCTTGGAGAGAGAATAAAACCAAGATTTAGTATACGTTATAATTGTTCAAAAAGGGCCAATAATTTGGCATTTCTGAGTGTACTTTTGTGTTTTGAGAATTCTTGAGAGAGAACATTGACCAGAGGAAACTGGAAAAATACGTCAGGGGGTGGGGGAGAGGAAGTGTTTATATATACTGCAGATATCTTCAGTAGATATCTGAACATATATCTCAGATATATTTTGAGAACAAAATACAATTTAAATTAAAAAATGGTGATATGTCTGTCATTTCTCATCGCAATTCACCTGGCATCAGTTCTGTGAATATAATAGGTTTGAGGATGTGTATTGTTGTTCTTCTTTAGTTCTTGCTTCAGTATGAAATTATTTGAAAAGTGTAATCTCGATAGCTATGGTTGTTCAACACTAGCTTGTATAGAAAGTATTTAAGTCCTGTCAACCCCAAATTTCAAAACTATGTTGGAGATATTAAAGATTTATGTTGGCCTTGCTAGTTAACAGGCAATGCTTGTTAGACATTTCTAAGTTTTTAATTGTGTATTTATCATTCAAATCTAAAGTTCATGCTACAGAATCTAAACTGGAGTGTTTCAGTGATATCAGTCCTATTCAAGTGAATAGTTATTTCAGGTACATGAAAATCATGTTAATTTAGCCTGTTTAAATGGTATCTCCTTGTCCAGTTAGGAAACTAGCAGACTATAATAAAAGTAGGGCAAGTTACCTTTTTGGCTAGTGCTTGAAACCAACTGATCATGCCAGCAGTTGTCTATTTCTCCCCCAGATGGAATACTTTAAGTAGTAGTACAATAACAGAGAATAATTGCCATCATGTTGGACAGGGTGGTTTTCCAGTTATTGAACAGAGGAGGTCACTCTGTTTTGTAAAAGAAAGTTTAAGCTTTAAATAATTCAAATTCATAAGTCAAAACTTGGCTGAGGTAATTTTTCTAATACTGTCTGATGTTGCATTGAAATTTCTGTCAATGTGGTGGGGACAAGTCTCTCCTTCCCTTTTCTTATAGTTATTTATCAGACAAGGCCTGCCAAACTGAAGTCTCAGCAAGAGGAATAGAGAACATCTTCCCCTACGCTGAGTTACAATAGTTAGACTTCTGTCTTTTGGCAGTTTAAAACTGATCAAAATGCATTTATGCTACTATCTAGCCCCTACTGTGACTGCATTTAAACATACTTTTAGATATTTAATTTTTTTTTTTTTTACAAATCTATATGGCAGATGTGCTTGGTTGTCTTACAGCTGGCTTAAATGAAAGAAATTTTTCAAGGTGAATGATCTAACAAAACTTAACTCAATGTATACTAAACCTTAAAAAAAAAGTTTAAATGACAATTAAAAAAAAATTAGATTTTATTTGGATTGTGTAATGTACTTTAAGCTAGTTTGTGTTCTGTAAAAATCTTCGTGTCAGTTACTTCATGGGATTTTTATTCCAGGTTAAAACGGAGCGCTACAAAAAATAGGAGAAAATTTGGAAACAGAGTAAGCAGAAAAACTCTAGATGACTACAAATGGCAAATATGATAGTATAACTTTGAAAATAATCAAGCTTACCATATCTAGAATATATTAGTTTCAACTTCAATTTTTCTTTTAAGACAATATGTACGTTTTCAGTCTGTTTTTTATAAATAGTTATGGCTAATAACACTGAGAGGTTATAAAAGATCGCATATTTTCTTAAAAAAATAATCCTTTATGAAATTGATAAATTTTATGTGATGTTCTCCATGTATTTCTCCTTTCATTTTACAAGCCTGTACAGTATAGTATACCTTTTTTTTCCCTAGTAAAGAGGGAAAGGGGCAATAACAACTCCCACAGTTGTCTGACTATTTTGCTTGGATGTTGTACCTCGTAGTGTAATGGATTACTTGTTTTAATTTATTGCTTGATGCGGATAGTTTGCTCATCCACCCCCAAAAAATGAATTTATTAATTGATCAAATGGTACAATTCAAACATACAGCTATATAACAGATAATCACGTGAGTTTGCAGAGAAGTTTTCTAGCATGGAAGCAACCTCTTTCAAGTATGTGTCTCAG
Organism: Phaethon lepturus; assembly: GCF_000687285.1. Taxonomy (NCBI): domain Eukaryota; kingdom Metazoa; phylum Chordata; class Aves; order Phaethontiformes; family Phaethontidae; genus Phaethon; species Phaethon lepturus. The sequence goes on from NW_010547170.1 coordinate 9,371, forward strand.
AAATGCACATGCAAGAAAGCACAAATCTTTTATGAAATGCAAATTCATTGTACAAATACACATTTATTCAAACAATTTATTTGCATGAGCATCTATAGATGCTTATGACTGGGATCAGAAACAGTGTCCTTGCAAATGGACATCTGGGAAGTGTTACCGCTTGTTCAAATGTTTGTAGTTTCCGTTGCATGTGTGTATATTGCTTTGAGTACAATGTATCACTTCTAGTGAAAGTAGTTGATAGGTTTATTGACTAGAAACCTTTCTTTGGAACTTTTTTCCCTCAGATTAATTGGAAATTCAGGAAAAGCAGGAGGCTAGGTTCCTGTCATTGCTATTACAGCTGGAGAGGGCGAGCTAGGGAGTATTGCAGTGACTGGTGAGAAGGTGAATAACACAAAGCAAAGTTTGTTCACGGTCCTAAGCTATACAGAGTAATAAAAGTCAGACAAATGTGAAGATTGCAAGAAAATGGTAGATGGCATAAACGAAACAGTTTCAGCTCCTTGTGCACAGTGATAGCTTGTGACCTAAGTTTCTCAAGTTTTAAAACTTCACAGTTAACATTAGATGTGACAACATCCGATCAGTGCTCAGTGGTGGTCACAAAAGAAATCAGTGCTATGAATTACTAGGAGCAGAACAGGGGATAGAAGAGGATATTATGCTACTTAATAAACCTAGACTGCCCCACCTTTTTGAATAGTATTGCAGTTCTGGCCCCCACCTCAAAGGTGGAAAACCTTCAAAAACGAAAGAGGATAGTGAGTTTAATTTAAAGGTATGCTCTTATATATGGAGTTACAGGTGAATGTGCTAGTATACACTAACCTGGAAAGGAGAAGGCTTAAAAGGGAAAGGAACATGATAAGTGTCTATAAAATCATTAATTGAATGCAGAAGATGAACAGTGCACAACTGTGCCCTTTTTCCTTAAACAGAAAGGTTAGACAGGTGCCAGATGAACTGTCAGGGTCAAGTTAGTACCAAACAAATGAGAGAGTCCTTCCAAGAGTAGAAGACCATATCCCAGAATATTGTGAAGGCTAAAAATTTATACAGGTTCGAAAGGGGGACTGGATAAGCTAGTGATAGAAATATGTTATTAACAGTTGCACATAAAGGTACTAAACAGGTATGCAAAATACAGACTATCTAATGTTGAAAAAATACTTAAAGTATCATTTACTTGCTCTGCAGATGTATTTTATTGTCTTTACTGAAGATTGGTAGTGCCTAGAAAGACCTGTAGTCTGACCCATTAGGGTTTTTATTAATTTTTTTTTTTTGCAGCTACTCTAATCCTTATGCTGTGTCATAAGACACAAAATGGCACTGCTGTTACCTGGAAAATCTGATCTAGGATACATAACGTGCATTTAGAGTGACATTTCTATACATTGCTGTATACTTAATGATACCACTCTAATATCTGGAAAAACAAGTTTTCCTTAGGATATATAAATATTTATTTTACTGAGATCAGTAAGGAAACTTGTATATGTATTTAGGTATATTATCAAATATATGATAAAAAAAAGAATAGTTACACACTTGTGTTGTGTCAGTAGTTGAAGTAAGTTTGTGGAACTTACTAGGACAACTAGATGTCCTGGTCCTGCTGTAGCTGCACTGTGATCTTATTTTAGTTTCTCTAAGTGTAGGTTCACACAATCTCTGTCTTCACAATTCCTCTGCTCCTAAAGCAAATCAAGGGTTACCGTGCCCTCTACAGCAACTGTGCTTTTTTTAACCAGGTCAAGCTAGGTACAGATACTTGCCAAGTATCCTACCTGAAAGCTGAGACCAGTAATAAACAGTGGTTCAGAAAAGCTTTTTAAAACTTTCCTTCTGGACTTCTAGGTAGGCCTACTGATAAATTTAGTGTGCAGCAATTTCTAGTTGACTTTCTTCCCTGCTGCTCGCTCTTCAGCCATCTGGCAGCTATTTGTTTCTGTTTCTGGCGAAATCTCTTCCTCTCACTTGCTCTGTAGCTCCCGTGGACTATAAACCACATGCTTGAGCACAGAATAACTGAAAGTGAACTCCACAGCTTAGGATTTATGCCTTGTTCTTTCTGTATTGGTAAAGAGGACTCTTACAATTTACCTTCGTGTCCATTTTTCTGCATCTGTACTTCCCCGGAATTGGGTTGTGGTAGAACACAAAGTAATCGTCTAATTAAACTGTTCTTGGGTAGTCCAAGATCCTTCAGAGCAGAACTTATTATTGAGTTAATGTCTATGTTATTGTTATCACATGTAACAGACTGGAAAATCTTTATAAATCAGAGAAATTAACAAGTCATTTGGGAAAATGCCATCTTGGGTACTCTTTGCAGTCAGTGTACAGTATCATGTTGTTTAATGAAAAGGAAGTAAATCTCTGTGTAAGTTAGTTTGAACTATAACTTTTGTTACAGAAAGGGTTAATTTGTCCATCAAATTATAAGTGAGTAGCAAAACAAATGTTTGGATCCATTCCAGAACCATCCTAAAGTGTGTGGCTTGTGTGATTCTGGTTCTGTGATTACACAGAAATTTGTGGGCAAAAACAAATATCATGGCAAAGCACCGGTACATTCCTCTACTTTTAGTTTGTTCTTCCCTTTGTTATCCATAACAAAAGATGGGAACAGAGGAGAAGAAACGAAGTTAAAAAGCTACAAGTATTTTATAAAAATATTTTAAAATGGAAAGTAAGTCTCCAGCAAGTCAATGTCTCGCTTACAGTTAGTTTTTAAAGTGATATCTGATATTCATCAAATATTTGGCATTGATCTGAATCTTAAGATACAGTTCATTGTGAATATCTCTGCCCTGCAAGGTCCTGATATAACTCTCTTTAAGGCTTAGAAAAATACTATTGCTTTTAGGCAGGCTGACATCAATCCTCAAGAATTGAAAACATGAGACTTGATCAATAACTGAATGACAGGAGTGTGATTAATTCAACTGATAAAAATCTTACTTAAAATACCACTTCAATTACCAACCTCATTGATAAATTTCATTAAATATATTTTAAGAATACTAATGTGTTAGTATTGGATAATAGGTAAAAATTACCATGTACAGCATCAGTAATCATACATTAAATGTATTAAGATATGGATAAAATTTAGACCTTAAAATAACTGTCACTAAATGGATAAATTGTTGTCACACAGAAGCACTTTTGGTGAAATCAATAATGGGTCTGTGTGTTTCTTAATAATCTGAAATTTCAGTATTTTTTTCCCCCTCAATCATCTGAAAGTGATCTAAAGTAATTGCTGAGAAAAATCTGCTGCTGGACAATGACACTTGTACATAATGGTGCAGGTTTTTTCATGACTCAGTTATGAAAATGTGCATTTGCAGCCATTAAAATGTTATTAATTGTTAAAAAATGGGGTGTATATCTACAAAAGATAACTGTGTTCTGGACAGTGACTTTGAAAAGAATTTAGAGGTCCCAACAACTGCAATGCCACAGTAAAAGTGGCTAATGCTGTTACGGGTATGTCTTTCTGCTCTTTCGTGCTGAAATGGCTTAGCAGTATTTCCTTAACTTATGGGGTATTACTGCAATAGTCACGTGGAAGGTTGTGAAGTGCCCAGGTGCTATGAAAATTCTCACTAGACAAGGTGGGCCAAAATTCTTAGCCCTTACCAATCATGAAGTTAAAAGCCAAGATGTCTTGAAACGGGCAGAGCTTAGCTATGATCTGCAAGTTAGACCTACAAACTGAGATGTAGGAAGTATTAAGTTACTAATAGGCATGTTGTGCAAATTCATTGTTTGCTTATGTTGTAAATTAAAGATAAGATCTGCAGCTTAGGCCTGTTAAACTAAATTCGAACTTCATAGCCCCAGTATTAAAAGCAATATCCTTTGTAGTATAGAATTCTGTGAGTGTTACCCACTTAAGCATTTACTAGGTGACTATCCTTTTAGAGATCATGCTGAAACCCAGGTGAATAGGGCTACGCTTTTGTAAGTATCCAGTAGAATTAGGTTTAGTTAGCTCGCCTGTATTCCTTCAAATCACTTCATAGCTTTGGATTGCTTTGTAGCCTGGGAAGACTTAATGGGTTCATTTCTAGTATCTGTGTAGCCTTCTTTGATTTACTTCTTCAAAGGAATATCAAATGTTATCCAGCTCTGTGTTAGGAATAGTTAGATTGTTAGATGGCTAATCTGAATTAGCATAAGGATTTTGTTTGGAAATTCCTTTTCTTTAGCTCAGACTTTCAGAGTCACAGACACTTCGTAGTTTCTCTTGTTTGTTCAGCCCATGGAGGATTTTTCTTAAAGTGATTTCTTAAATTGTAGCAAGGTTAGAGAAGGCTTTTTTCCTTTTTTTTTTTTTTATTTTCCCCCTTTTGTCTCCATTATAAGACACACACACCCCGTTTGAGGACCCATCTGGAATAACGTGTGCAATTCCAGTTGCCAGTGTTCAAGAAAGATGAGCATGGAACAGAACTGTGCACCAGAAATGCTGGGAATTGCTGGTTGTGAGAACAGACAACTCTTCAGAGCAGAAACGAAGATCTGGGAGCAGTTGTGGTCAGAGAAGGGTTTACTGAGGAGGTTGAGGTGGCTGCAACTTCCCCTTCCCATCTTTAGCATTGCTTGTTGAAGCACGTGCTCCTAGACATGTGATGGAGGGGAAAAGCTATGCAGCTCTTCCATAGTTGCTTTATTTAAGTAGAGCAGGAAGAGAAACCCAGAAAAGGAAAGACTGTTTTAAATTAAAAGACAGCATTGCTGTAAGAACAAATGAGTATGTTTAAGTTCACAGGCACGACTTGAGCTTTAAACCTTGTCAGACCAAGGTTTCAGAGCAATTTGATGAAAAGGTTTATATGACATATTTGCTTATGATAATAAAGTATTGGACTTAATGACCTGGGGATCTCCTCCAGCACAAAGTTTTTATGAAAGCTTTCATCTCTGAGAAATTGCTTCGAGATTTTTCTAACAGATTTCAGTCCAAGTCATTTTCCTTGGCTCCCCGGAGTTCTGTAGTAGTCTGTGGTGATGAAGACTGCTTTTCCTCTAGGGATTCTTACAGAGACCTGAAAGGATTGTGGAGATTGCCAATTTTTTTTCTTAAAGTTTTAAAGAAAACTATTTGAAGTGAAAGTAACATGCTTTGTAGTAGAAATGCCCAGGTCCATGACTGTACCATTTCTGTAGTAAGTCTTGTTACTGCTATAGTAGGTGATAGTTTAAAAAAGCAGATGAAGTCCTGATTGGGTTCTGAACACCACTCTATCCTGAAACGAGACAACAATGCATGTCTTTTTTCTGCAAAAAAAAATCCTCTCTCAAAATCTGATCTGACAGGCTGCCAATACTTACCTGTATCTGTTCTGGTTAAGGATTTGTGAATTATGTATTTGTTGGAGGTTTTAGAGAATTGAGTTTTTTCCCTCTCCATTAACTCTAAATTCAAGAAAGCATCCTCCTTCAGGAAAATACTTAAGCATATGCTTATCAGCCATTCAAATGTTAAAATGTGGGTGAGGTGCTATGCCTGTGAAGTAGCGAAGTGTAAATTTTGGTTGAAAGCGATGTAGTTGCTATGGTCAATTAAAATGAAGTGGAAGTTTCACTTCATTTGGGGGGACAGGGCGGGTGACCTTTCAAATAGATTTAAAAAAATACACGCACAATTTTATTGAATGGCTTTTTCTCTTCTGTCAGCAAATTTTGACTTGGATGTACTGTTCTAGATGAAAAAGAAAAACTATATCCTTTGATGTCAGGCAAACTCATCAGCTGCCCATGATAAAGCATGCATGAAGGATGTGCTTTCCTGTAGCACCTGTTTCTCAGCTGATAAATTCTGCTTGATGCAGGTGGTAATGAATTGTATATTTTTAAGTTTTATCAGGATTCTCATCTGTTAAGATTTCATGTTCAGTACTGTGGGAAATGTTTGTATGATGTTTTAGGGTTTCCTAGTTGATTTTTTTAATAGCTACATCATTAAATCAAATAATCTGATTAATCTGTCAGTTGGAAATGTGTTCTGAAATTGTTCTGATGCAATAAACATTTGTTCCTTTAAATGTTCTGCAATTAATGCTCGATGGTTTTATTTTAATGTGCCAAGAAATATAAATGCAGAAATAGCTACTGGAATTTGTGTGTTACTGAGCCATCAAACTTATCGAATGGGCCAAAGCAGTTGAATTTGATCCCAAATATCCTGACTATTTATGTATGATGGAATTGATTATGGTAATGTTTAGCAGATTTTGATAGCATATTTAAATGTTTTCCAGAAGAAAACACATATTGTCTGTATTCTGTTAGGAGATGGGGTACTTGTAGGTACTGTTAATATTTTTCATGCAAGTTCTTTGGCGTCAAGATTAAAAATACCAAGGACTGATTTAAGGCTAATTATGTTTTTAAAAAGTTTAATAGGTAAGAGGAAAGCATGGGAACAAGCTTAAGTAGTTACGGTTATTGAAAACCCCAATGCAGAGCTGTTGCCTGAGATTAGGTCTGTACCAGAATAATAAAACCAAGCTGAGAAAGCTGTATCTTTTGCTGCAGTCACATAAAGGTCATTTCTGTGACTGAGATAAAGGTCCTTCCTTTCTGGGATGCACAGATGTCTTGTGCATGCTCAGTAGCTTGGGGACGTTCTAGACACATTAGATCTATTGCAAGTACGCAGATTAACGCTGGAGAACACAGGCTGTAATTCTGATGTGTGGGCATTGCACTGGATTTACGCTGCGTATCCTGTATGGTTCACCTAATCGTGCTCGGTACATCTGATGCATCTAGTAACTGTAATGGGTGTAGTGACAAGAAAAAAATTAAGTGAAATTATTTGCAAGAAGGGTCTGTAATTTACAGTACTACTCATTAGAAGAGGGCAGCTGGTCATTTCTTAGATGTTTTTTGTGATGCAGAAAAAATATGTATGTACATTTTAAAGAAAAACTACAACAAAGGAAGTAGAACAAGCAGTAATGTATCCTTTTACTTTTAAAAAATCACTCCAGTAAAAAAATGGATTTGTTTACAACCAAAAGCCATTACACTTTGGCCTGACAAGTAATTTCTGCTCACATAAGCCACAGACTTGCTTATGTTTATGCTCTTGGTGCTAATCAGAAAGATATGCTGTCAGAAACCTTGAGGAAATTTGTGTAAAGGCTGTAAAGGTTAATTTAAAAAAAAGTAGTTTTGCAATCAGGACAATTTGTACAATCCTCCATCCTTGCTCTTGCATTCTCTCACAGTGTGCAGCATCCAAGGAACAATTTCAAAATACTTCTGCCTTGAACAGCTGCAAGAAGAATTTAACTTTGTTACTGAAGAAGAGATTAAAAAGTGTAAATGCTTCCAGCTGTTGCAATTTACAACTCTAAGTAGTTAAACTGCTATTTTCAACAAGTACCTCGTTTATAGGGATATACCACATACAATATTTCAGGAATTTCGTATTTCAGGTACAGTCTTTGTTTTAACCTGTATGTGACAAATTGTATTGACTTTAATCTCTCTGCCTTTTTTTAATATTTCTGAATCCAGCTTTCTGTTCCTTTATATGTTTATGTAGCAGAGAATTTAGTTCATTATCAACTTGGGTCCTGATTCATATCTATGTATGTTACCTCCTTTATTTCTTTCTTTCAACGAAGCATCTTAGAAATACTAGCTAACAGTACAATTTACGTGATCCAAATCCAATAAAAAATTTATTATAGCTTACAAACATTGACTTATAGCTACTATGGCTAGAGATTATAACACTTTGAACAAAATGAACTGCTTTTCCCTCAACTTAAATGCCCTCAAAGAGAAGCTCTGGGGAAAAACTCTAAAATGTAGTTGAAAACTAACATTTTGATTAGATACTGCATCTAGCATGCTAATTTTTGTAGAATGGAAGACTTCTCACAGATTCTTTATGGATGGGACTGTATGTCCCATGGAACGTTGTAAGCACTCACACTGAGCTGCCACATTTATCATGAGACAAAGTTCTGAGGCAGAGAGAGTCAGCAAAGGCACTAAGGAAATACGGGCATTACTCCATTTAAATGTTTCTGGTTTTGGAAAAATTCTGGGTTCTTTAAAGTGTTTAACTTGTCAGCTACAATTAGAAATTTCCCAAGAAACCTGACATTCTCTGAAATACTTTTGCTGTTGAAATTCTGGGTTGACTTTATTCAACAAGCCAACTGATAGGAACTTTTGTCTTTTCCTTCGTTAAAAAGTCTTACAGCTCTTCATTCAGCCATTTTAAGATCAGACCTAGAAGAGTTGTACTAATAATTAGTTATTCACAATATATATCACAATATACTAGTTATTTCTGCCATGTACATCCAGTTTAAATTTCTCAAGATTCAACTTCCTGGAATTGTTTTTCGGCATGCCTGTATCTGCTAGTTTAGGACTCATCCTAGATATGTTCTTGTTGTGCCGACACCGATAGGCTGTCTTTCTTGCAACTCTTTCTGAAGCTTTCATTCATTAAATTAATAAATTAAGGATTTTTTAAAATAAATATTTTCATAGCAGTCTGTCTTTATGGCAAGATTAGCTATGAAATTCTTTGTTCTTAAACTCTTTCATGCAGAGAATGAGTGTATTCTGGGAGTTACTAGCTTTTGAGGTCCATTTTTATGGAGATTTTCTGTAGAGTTTCCTGCCACTGCTTGGGTTTTTTTTTTATTGTTGCCCTTAGGATCAGAAAAAAAATTGTGTGGATTCCTGAGTCATACAGTGACTGTATGTGGAAATAAAGCCTGTGATAACGGTTGGTATAAACTGACACAAATGTTGATAATGAGGTATAAACAACTGACATACCTCATATTATCAATATATTTTATCTGCTCTGTCAGTTCTCAAAACCTTGAATAGTGTGGTGACCTCATGAAAAATAATTTCCTGAGTAACTACTTCCAGTTATTATCATTATAGGCATTGTTTTTAGACCTTTCTTGTAAGCATATATATCAACATATGTGCTGCACTATGACTGACAGCTGTGCACAGGGCTATTCATTGGATATTTAAGTGAAGTGTGATGTAAACATCATTGGATGTATACTTGAAGAGCTGTAGATTTTTAGAATTCTAGTAATTTCAAAGAAATATCTAACTGCATGTGCAGATGCCAGAAAAAGCAGCTAGCTGTGTTGCCTGCTCATCTATTGAATATCTTGTCAGTAAACTGCCAGGTAAAAGAGGGAGCTGAAAGGTATGGGTAAGTGGCAGAAAAACACTAGTATCATAACGAAGAAAAGTGTTACTTTACCCATGTAACCAGAACCTGAAATGTCTGCCTTCACAATGTTAAAAAGTTTTGATCTTCTTTTCTTTTCTTTGAGCTCCTAGACCCCTTGTCAAGACTTCTGTCATATGAGATCAGTTACAATTCTGTTCGCAGCTCCTCTGGAGCAATTGAAAGTAATTTAAAATTTAATATAAAATATTCCTATTTTTCCTCCACAAAATGTCATAGGAGGTTTGGTGGTTATAAAAGCGAAGTGATAAGGTTTCTAAATTTTCAGAGTGATAATATTCTTCGATGTCCGGTAGTACATACTATAACAACTGCAGTGCGTGGTATTATTTGTGAGTACTCTTTGTGTCTCTGTACATCTTAGAGCTGATGTGAAGACAGTCCCCCACTTTGCTGCCATGATTTCAAAATAGCCTGTTCCCAAAACCTTTAAAGGAAGCACCACTTTTGTGCGATTTGTGACTACAGTGAAAGGTGGGGGCATGATTCCCTCAAGGTGAGGAGAGCATGAAGGCCTGAAGGAGGAACTGAAATGAAGTTTGTCTGAGCAACACAAAGAGTTCAGAGAAGAATAGAAAGTTCAGTCACAATATTTGGATTATTCTGTTCAAGCTCCAGACTCTGCATTCAGCCATAGCTGATGCCTATCATGAGAACATACACTGTAGGAAGTTTCAGAGAGGAGAGTGAATTAACAGGTATTTAGAATACAGCTGTGTTTGCAGTAAAAATTTTAATTGGCTATTTTACAGATTCCTTTTATTTAAATTACCTTTGTCAATTTGAATGGGGTCAGAGAAAGTGATTTTCAGAATACTGGAGGTCTTTTAACATCATAGAATAGAATCATTTAGGTTGGAAAAGACCCTTAAGAGCATCAAGCCCAACTGTAAACCTAACACTACCAAGTCAATTTAATTTTACAAGTTCCTTAGATTTTTAGTGTTTAAGTGCATCATTCCAAGATTTCTCTTCTACTTTTCTGAGCCTAGAAGACTAGCAAAAGACTGTTCTTTAATTTTACAAGTTCCTTAGATTTTTAGTGTTTAAGTGCATCATTCCAAGATTTGTCTTCTACTTTTCTGAGCCTAGAAGACTAGCAAAAGACTGTTTCCCAAGAGAATTTGTCACAGGATGTTTTCTCCTGGGAAAAGTCCACTACTGTTCTTCTCTTCAAGTGTTGGTGTCCTTTTCCAGAGCTTTGTAGAATCCTTTGAGGAAGATATCATATGAAATGAAAGTAATAATTGTTTATATAACTTGAATTAGATGGGTTTCATAGATTAAATACCATCTCTTATACTGTATTAAAGTGATTTATGTAATACAGGCCTGTGAGCAAAAATACATAATTGTAGTGCATTTCATGTGACTATACCACAAGTTTTACTTGGACACACCTTGAATAAGACATTTATTTCCTACAGAAGTGTGTGATGGACAGAATTTTAAAGATAATACAATTTTTAACCATCGCTGCAACAATCAAACCTCAATTGTTATCCACTGAAAATAGTTAAAAATAATTTCACTTGAATATCAGTTTCATAGGTATGTTTATTCGTTGCAAATTGCAAAATAGGATGGATTAATGCCTTGGAGCCCACAATATTGTTTACCTACAGGATTTTCCTCTGTAGTCAAGCTTTGAAGTTACAAATCAAAGTAATTTGTATGTTCTAGTTTATAGGACACTAAAAAGAAACAGTTCTTCAAAGAGCATGTATTTTTAAAAGAAATGTAAAGCACAATTTCCAAACAGAAGAGATAATAACTTGTGGTTTTAACAACGAAAGAAGAGTTTTAGTAATGAACTGTATTAAAGCTGCTGAATCTGCCACAAGAGCAATTGGATGTTTATCCTAACTCACGTAAGTATGAGTTTATTTTTTAGCATCCAGTGAAAAAAACCAAACCCAAACTTGAGTCTTTGACTCACAGTTTAATACTGTAATTGATAACTTGCTGGTACTGACTATGGAAGTGAATCCTGTAGAGTGTAATTTTTATCATAATTCCCATAGATGTTTTTTAAATAACTTGGATTGTGGTTCATTTACTACTATTTATTATATGCATACTCTAGTTACATATATTTTAATTTTTGCAGTTTCTTTTTTTTGGCTTGTATCTTTAATACCTATGGATCAAACATACTGGATGAATATGATGTTGATATTTAGAGGACATCAGAAGTAAAAATTGCACAATAAATAATAACTGTAAATGAGGTGGGAGATTACTGAAACAATCTGGTTTAAGTTCTTTTAAATTCTTGCAGAATAATGATTTGCTTTACAGAGAGGAAAAAAGTAGTATCTTTAATTGCTAGCTAAATATATGCTATATGGTTTGCTATGATAGCCAAAACTGTCTGTGGAAATAACCATATAATAATACAGTTCCAGGAGAGTTTTCAAGCTGAATTTTGCAAACCCTGGCAACTCTTTCATCAAAGGGCTGTAGAGGAAGTGTGTGGGGCAGAGGAAGAAAGGGATTCTCTTAAAAACAGGCTTTTTTTTTTTTTTTCATCTAGGAGAGAAACAGAGAGGGGACAGAAATTCTGGCAAACAGTTTATTCCTTATACTTTTGCATATAGTGTTGCATCAGTTTGGCTGTGGGAAATAAGAACAACATGCAGTATTCTTGTGTAAATATCTTCTGTATTTTGGGGGAAAAAATCATTGGTGCTTTTGGGAATGTTTTAGAATCAATAAATGTTTGCACATTTTTACTTCTGTGCCTAAGAAAAGCATACAGCATTATGAAGTGCTTAGCAAAATCAAATATACAACTATTACACCACAAAAATTTATTGAAAACTAACTGATTTACTGTATCAAGTCTAGGAAAGTTCTCTTTCTGCATTTAATCAGATCCACTATGTGGAAGGTACAAGAAATCCTGTCATAGACTCTTACTGACTAATTTGCGTTGAGGTGTTTCTTCCTTACCTCCATTAGTATTTGGCTTAAATCCTGAGTGATTTCATTAGCTACGTAAATGCTTAATCTCTTGAAAATCCTGTTAAGCTCTTGCCCTTGTTGAAAGCTGTGATAATTTGTTCTAGTTAATTTTGTATTTAAACGCATTGCCTTTCAGTTCCACTAAATGTTTCTTGTTTTTCTTTTTTTTTGTAAATAATGGAGCCATTAATAAGAACAACAATTTTACCGCGTCTGTCCTATTATTTTGCACCCCTCTGCTGTTTGCTCTTACTAGATTCTTCTTTAAGCAATACCAATTTTTTCAGTTTGTCGGTGCAGTCACTGCAATTGTATGTGAGGTAAAATTAAATACTTAATGGAAGTTGATGCCTTTAATCCTGTTTTTTTTTCAACATACAGTAGTATTTGAGACAGATGTAATTTGTGCTCTAATTATTCTTTTGACATATGAAAGACTTTGATGTATTCAGGGTTGTCCTGCACCTCTTTCAAAGGAAAGAGAACAATTGGTAAAAGGTTGCGGAAGAAAGCGCCGGTTTAAATCTGTGTTTTATAGTCTTGCTGCAAGTATCTAAGAAAGCTAAATAGCCTTTTTACTTTCTTTTCCACTGGAAGTGTACATCATTGCTGATACCTATTTTGTGTTGAAAAAAATGGCATTTGTACTAGCTCTGGAAAAATTCTTTTGGAATCTCTTAAAGGGGCTGTATGGCGAGCGGATATGTTACAAGCAGTTTGATACATTTTTATCCCCTCCAGAATGTTGACTGCTTTGTCAACATGGAGAATGTAAGAATGTGGAGTTAAATCAGCAGGGGGATAGAATAGTTTCCTGTTTAATATAAACCAATGCATGTACTAATGTAAGTATAAATAGGAATATGTAAACAGGGAAGGGCTTATGGAAACAAACAAACAGGCAGCATTCTCAAAGAGAAAGTGATGATGGAAGTGCTTCCAAGCAACATTTTGTGTTACCACAATCTAGTTGATGAAGGAAATGGAAAGAATTCCTGATGTATTTTAGCGTTTGTGGTCTCTCCTAGGTGTAGTGCCACACGCTTGTTCCTTTTTTACCAACTATTTCTCTTAAGTCTTAGGAGACTTTATAAGAAATTCTCAAACCAGACTTACAACCATCTCTGTGTTGAGGGAGGATCCCTTTAGAGCACATAATTGGAACTCGGGTATAGAAGCCCAATAGGGACTTTTCTACTAGTAGAGAACCTGTTTCCTAGTAGGATCTTACCCTGTTTTCACATCTGTCATTCAACAGTCTTTTGGATGCATGGCTACACACCCACTCCATCTGTCAATGAAGATAGTCTTCTAGGTATTCATAATCTCTGCTAGAAGGGTATGGAATATCCAAGTCCTTGGAGATTGTCCTTACTGCGCCACAGTGAACAAGCACTAAGATAAGATACGAGCACTGAGATATGATGCAAGGCCAGAAGCATAGAACCACTCTCCAAAATACAGGCATTTTCCCTGGAAACTCAGTCTCTGCCATTTCTGAAGAATTTCTCCATCTCTGGAGATGCACAGCAATGCCATCTGGAGTGCCATGTACCCTCCTGCAAAATCTATGCATCTAAACATTGCAACACTTAGCAAAACATTACTGCTGTCAGTGTTTTAAAAACTCACAAAACAACTAGAAAACTCTAAGTTACATAGTTGACAGGTATTTGGAATGCAAATGTGCGTATAGTTGACCTCTGTAGAAAAGGGTAAAGCAGAAGACCATTTGGCAAAATCTTTCGCAATATTGTGCTGACAATAGGCAGCTTCACAGTCTGCCCTTCTCTTCTGCTGTGGAGTCTCATTAATAAATCTGTAGGTCAAACTGAAAGGAGGGTAAGGCTTAGAAGTACCTGGTCTGATGGGCTTGAACATTGGAACATCCATAGTGTAACTGTGCCAATGTGTCAATACACATACAGTAATTTTCAGTTACTTCTATTGTCTGTTCTAATTTTCTGAAAATTTCTAAGTAATGCTTTACATATCTTTGTTTTCTTAAATATCGTACAGATACCTAGATACTTGAAGATGCATAGAAAAAGGTGTTTAAGGAGAAAATAATTCATGTTGTATAAGAGCTTGGTTACCAGATAAACTGACTGAGTCTATAAAAGGTAGTTGTAAAACGCTTCATTTGAACTACAAGCATTGCACATGTAGTAGAGCATATCTTATATATTAAAAGGTTTTAACTAGAAAACATTTATTGATAAATGTGTACCTTTTTTTTTCCTTAAATAATCCTTCCAAATTGCAGTTACAGCTGTAATTTTCCCCAGTTATCAGATACCACATCCAGAAGCCATACATGCATTTGCAGTTAGTAATCGAAGCTGTGTATCAATTTTCAGAAATCCCCAGCAAAGAATTTTCTCTTGAAGTGTATCTTCATCCATATCCAAATAATGTTTTGGTTTTGTGGGTCTACTTAGTTTCTCTGATCAATCATGAATAAGTATCCCTTAGTTATAATGTTTAAAAACAAAGTTGCTTGCTTCTCATGAAATAAGGTAATAGACTAGAATATTTCAGTTGGAATAATGGTTGTCTAGATAAGGAATGAGAACTAGGAAATTAAGCTATTAAGCTTTTTGGTTGCAAAATGTGGCAAGACCATAACACATCTTTTCAGTACCACAAGAAATATGCCAATGTGTTATATATTAGTTAGAATCTTCCTGTAACAACATTATCTGCTGAATAAACTATAAAATAGCACTCAGGCCTCTAAATCTCCTAGTAATTAATGATGGATTAGCATGAAAAAAATTCCTACAGCATATAATAGCCTTAGAGTGGTCTTTTTAAATGATTCATGGAATATGGAGAACACATACTCTCTTTTAAGAGAGTTTTAATGGATTGTTCTATGGAAGTGTTCTTTTATCTTGCTGTTTCAGGAGAGTAAATTCAAGTGTTCAAAGAAAAGCAAGTAGTTTTTCTAAGCAGTTTTAGAATGCATATACCAGCTAATAGGTGTGATATCAATTTAACTGGCTTGCACTGGTGAAGTATCTGAACATTACATACTGAATCTCAGGTTTGCAGTTTTAACACCCATCAGTCTTCAAGTCTCCCTTTTCTTGGTAGAACTGGCAGCAGAAGCCCACATCCTTGGTTGTACTGAGAATTTTTGAAACCTGGAGCTACTTTCTATATAGTTACTTTGTAATTATTCAGTGTGAGGTGGTTGTCTTTCATTTGTTTTTTTTAATGTTTAGTAGCAAGTGCTTTCCTTTGTCAGAATGCATGTCTGTCTTACATATTGAAGTCAGAAATTTATTACATAACATTCAATGACAGGGCAAAATGTGTGATGTGAACTTCACAAA
The DNA here is from genome assembly GCF_000687285.1 of Phaethon lepturus. Classification (NCBI taxonomy): domain Eukaryota; kingdom Metazoa; phylum Chordata; class Aves; order Phaethontiformes; family Phaethontidae; genus Phaethon; species Phaethon lepturus. The sequence goes on from NW_010547170.1 coordinate 24,953, forward strand.
TGTGCTTGTGCCATAACTTCTAAAATATCATTGTAATGGAGACTAAAAATAAGTGTGTGTTTTGTTATTGCTGCTTGGTGTTTTAAAAAATTGCTGTTGACAACCTTGTAATAAAATAAGACTAACTGGGTGCTTGTGTTCAGTCAGATATGGCCTTATCTACTCAAGAGGCTTTTGTTCCTGTGAACATTCAGAATGTAGAGCTAATAAATTATTAAAGGAGGATGCTACAATGCTTTCTGGCTTATATATTCTTAAAAGCAATATTACAGTGGCAAAAAAATCTTTTTCTGGTGAAGTGCCAGTCACTAAAATGTTTATCTTTTAAGCTAAATTTGCAATGCTGGAGGAATATAAATATCCTCATACTTAATGTAGATAATGAACCTGGGTCATGGGAAGCAGAGAGAAAGCTTTTCTTATGTACAAACACAAGCCTCAGACTTGCCATTTAAAATCTGAAGTTGAGACTTCTACTGAAATACTGAAGTGAAAAGTAGCTGGCAGTCCTTTTAGTTGTTAGAGACTTATAAAGGTTATGGATGGTTCCTATTTTGTAATTATAGTAAAAAATATAAAAATGTTAGATTTCAAGGAGATGGTCCAGACAGACTTGATTTTTGCTGCCCTAATGGTGAGGACAAAATTTTCCAGACTGAAGTAGGCATGTAATACGCATGCCACCGCCATCCTGGAGCATTGCCCTTGTTCCTTAGTGGGACAGAGCAGAGCTTGCTCTTCCCTGTCTCTAGGCCCTCTAGAAGGGTTTTCACAATCAGAGTTTATTCCTGTATGGAGGGGTGCAAGCGAACAGAGACCTCACAATTTCATTTTCTAACTTAAGAGGAGTTAAATTCTATGCAACCTACTTCTGCTCCATCTATAATCACATAGCTTTGTTCCTAATAATGTGCACATTTCACATTTGTAAGAACTAGAACTTGTTTTTAGTAAGGAGCAGCTATCAGAAAATTGTAAGCATACAAAAATATTTCTGCTAGGATGCATCACAAGATTTTGTGCTGCCTTTAGCATGACTCAGCCTTCACAACTATTGTAAATAACCCTAAGCACTTGTAACGCTTGACAAAAGGCTATTCCCACATCTTCTCCTAAATGATTTCTAGTATTAGAAGTATGAAACTGCGACTATCACTGCTTTTTTTTTTGAATGAGAACAAAATTAATTCACACCCCTGCTCTTGAACTACTACTTTTGTTCTTGATTTCTTTGTTCCAGCTGTGCATTAGACACACTGCTGAAGTGTACAATGTTTAGCATATGCTGTGGGCACAATTAGTTTTAAAGCCCTTTCCTGCATAGTTTCCTTCCTGTTTTTTTTTTTTCAATTGTAAAGTCAGAGTGTTCCTGAAGCTTATTATAGTGTCACAGAAAGGGTAGGGAGAAAGAAGAAAGACCTTACATCTTCAGCCCGTACACAGGGATGATGCAAGACAGATGAGGGTCAGTTTACATATTTAAAAAAAAAAAATCACACAAAGAACCATAATACACAGTGGAGACTTCTTACTCAAAACTAGTTTTATTTTTAAAAATAAGTTGAATGCATAGCACTCACAAAGATTCCATTGTTTTGGACATTTTGTATTTAGGAGCACCATTCTTATTTATGCCATAAAAAACACATTTTGGTTCTAATAGTAAGAACAGTGTATTTTTAATGTACACTGGTAAAGCCCTTTTAAATAATACATTGAAACTGTTCAGTGTACATTTTCTCTGTAGTCATTACACAGCTGTAGTGTCAGAAAAAACTGAGACTAAGTAATAAATTAAAAACAAACAGTATGTAGTGGATTTTTACAGTTGACCTAATGTCTTAGAATAGTCAAATAAAAAATACCCTATTAAATGTAAATTTGCAGTATTAACTAACTGAATACACCCCCTGCCCATTAATTCCAGTGTTAAGTATTAGTTAAATTTTTATATATCAAATGCCTATGGGATAAATTTGCTAATACCCCAAAACCAAAGAGCCTATGCTGCTGTGTCACAAAGATGACAAGTTAGCTGATTTAAAGATTTTACAGAAGAAATTGCTACAGGCATCTGCTGTTATTTCAAGTCAAGGTCCATTACAAGACTGTACATTCATAGCATCAGAGGTAGTTAGAGCACTGAGGACTTGGATATAGCATTGCAGCAAAATGAAACCATCAGAAGGAAGTCCATTTCCCTGTTAAATAGGTAACAATGCTGAATAAAAAGCATGGCATCTTATGAGGTGGAAAGTTTCTACTTAACACTACTCTCAGACATGGGGGAAATATTCATTAAGAGATGAAGAGAAGAAGGAAAAACACACCCAAACCAACTTGCACTTTAATTAAGAACTGACCAACAACTCTGCCTATTTCAAAGCTGATTCTCCAGTATAAAGCAGAGGGGGCCATCTCTTCCATTCACCCTCCCATCCCTCTTGACTTGCACATAGATGCTACAAAAGCCCACAAAAAAATGTGGATTTATGAAAAAACAAACAAACAAACCCAAGAGAAACAGGATTTTTTTCTCCTCAACAATAAATAGGTTTTTGTAGCATGTTATTATTCAGCCCCAGAAAGTATGAACACAGCTCTCCTCCCTGCATTCTGAACACTATGGTAAGGCCCCCTCTCCTGTGATAAAGCCTTCATCTTAATATTGATAACATCTTAATTGCCCCTACTTTCAAAACACTCTAAGATTCACAATACTTCAGATTCATTAGATGGTACACAATTTTAAGTGCTGCCACTAAGACAGGGGAGAAGGTGGTAAAAGAACAAATAAAACAAACAAAAGCCTTAAGTCCACATACTACAAAGATATTTTAAAGTATTAAGAATCCTGTCATCCATACCTCTTCCTCCCATATTCTACCACAGGAGAAAGTCAGGTATCTTCTTGTATGAAAAAAAAAATCCTCCATTAATATCTCTACCACTGTTTTCATCCAAGAGTTGGATGAATGAAGCTTTCTACCTTCAGACTATCCACTCCACAGGAGATAATGCAATTCCATAAAGTTAAGTAATTAGCACCTTAATTGTGATAAAGCAGTTCATTCTGCAATATATTTTTGATCCACCCGTTTAGAAGAGTAAATCTCTGCATTTTCTTCTGGAACTCCCAAATAGTAGAAGAAAGAGTCACCCCACTATTACCTGAGAATTTCCCTCCACTATAAGCCTGACAGAACTGGATTTCTATAAGTGTAAAACTGTACTTTTATTGTACGAGTTTACTGTCAGTACAATTGGAGGATGCTTTCTGTTGGTTAATAATATATATGTGTTTTTGTGTGTGTGCATACACAGAGGAATCACAGCCACTGTAGTAGTACTGGTATAGTACAAGTTCAGCTGAAACTTTCTCTTCAGTTACTCAATAGCACACTGCTGGGCAGTAGCTCACATCTACATTCCGTGAACACGAACATATCCCCTTTGGTACTCTGCATATAGATGCCCTGAAGAAAAGCCACTCCATTTGCTATAGTCTTTCCCCTCTCTACCTTCCTCCCTCAAATTATACCCAATTAAGTGTACAAACCAGCAGCACAGAGTAACAAGTAGAAAATTCCCTGAGTTAGTATGAAAGAGTTACTTTAAACATAAAAAGGATAGGGAGGAGAAAAGAAGCAAAAACCTAGTGTCTATCCTGTGAGGTACAAAACTTAAAAACTAGCCAAAATACCAGTTAACTCAAATGCCTTAGCCTAAAGCAAATATCCAACACCAGTGCCGAAAAAGGGGCAAGAGTTAGCCAGATGAGATTTGTTTCTTCCTGTGGTCCCCATGTATTTGGAGAAGTCTGGCATTCAATGGATTCTTAAGTTTCAGTACATTTAAAGTAAGTGTTAATACTGTACGGTGGTATTACATAAATGTCTTCAAAATAATACTGCATATCTCCTTCATTAAAAGGTAGGTCTGTAGTTAGTCCACAGCTATTTTTCTTTTGACTAGTATTTCAAAGATGCGCATTAGAAGCACAGAGTATTCTGAGTGCCAGAGTAAGAACTTAATACCCCCAGGTATACACATTCTTTTTAGAGGGTGTTCTGTGTGCTTATTTTTTGCCGTCTGTATTTGAGCTATGGTACTGGTTGCCAATCCAGTTGCTTTTTTTCCTGGAAAGACACTTTGTTTTTTTAATTCAATTTGTTGCCCTCAAACTCATTTGAGGTTTAACAAAAAAAACCCAAAACAATTCCCCTCAACACAACTTCCCACCTCAAACAAACAAGCACAAAACCATTTTATACTTATCACCTCTCAAAGCAGGGAGTAATACAGGAATATCGTCCATTCACTTGGTAACTCCGGTTGTAGGAGACACTTATACATGGCTTCACTTCTAGCGGAACAGCTAGTGACATCGCCGCACCAGTCTGCATGTGGCCTCGAGCCTGAACACTAGACTGTAAGGCAGCAGGGCAAGTCTGAAGCGGGTAAGATGCTGTATGATTAGATGATACTATCTGTTGACAGTTTTGCTGCTGTGATGTCTGATGGTGATACTGTAATGAAGATTGATGAGCTTGGAGATACTGTGGTATGTGCTGTTGAGCATTAGCCTGCTGGGGAGTTGGAGCTGGGGTCTGAAATACAGTATGTTGGGCAGACTGAGTGTGTTGTCCTTTTTGCTTGTTTGCTTCCTTCACATCATTATCATGCGCACTAAAACAAATGGAGAAAACAGACTACATGAAAACAGATATTACAACAACTTAAACTCTTTTGGGTTAACTTTTAAGAGCATTCTAACAAATGGTCCAATTGTCTGAAAGCTTCCAAAGCTTAAGAAAGACAAAATCATTTTAGCCTACCCTTTAAAACCATCTAAGGTTTTAAAATTCATTTCTGTAGGATACAGTTTCTTCTCAGCATTTCACTTCATTTCCTAGCAATACAAAATGCAGATGAAAGCCAAGTAAATACAAATAATACAGCAGTATCTAAAATTACCAGTGCAATAAATAAGGTCTGCTAGTGTACTGCAATAAAATGCCAGATTACCAAAACATAAAATTAAAACTTACTTGCTGCTTCTAACTCATTTAAATTGGCTAATAGAATATAGGGTTTTTAAAGATGTACGTTACAGTACTTAAAGATTATATGTATATTTGATCCTGCTCTGGGGAGTGGAAATGCTTTGTTTTTCTTCCTCTCGCCTTTTTTCTAGCCTACCCAGTACTTAAGTTAGACAGTTTAGCTCACCTGAATTCCTTTTGATTTACATCTGTCTCAAATGTATTTAGACATATTCTTTCTCTTGCTCTTATGCTGAGGTTAAGCAGGTGCCACCTACACACTTCAGTCAGGCCTAAAATCATCTAAGTGTTTTCATACTGCCTATACAGGGCAGAACTCTTGAAGACAGCTGGGGTTCAACCCCTCACCAGTTTTACCTAAAAGACTGCCACCTGTTTATGGTGCACTGCAAAGATGACTAAAAGGCTTTGCCTCCCCACTGCCAAGTGTTCCAGAGCAACACCAAAAACACTTCTGCAACAGCGCTTGCAAGCTTTAGGTACTATTGCTTTCATTACACACATTAATAAAGCCAAAAGAGGCCATCGGGGTGATAATGTCACACTTATAAGGAAGATGTGATTCTTCCCGATATAGCTGTTCCTGTGCTTCTATGGAGCACAACTGTATTTTGATCTGGGCAAGAGCAAACTTCTGTAGCAGGAAACCAGTTATGGTGCGCATAGGTTTTGATCTTAAGGTTTAGAATAAAAGAACCGATTATGTAACATCCCCTTCCCAGTAAGGTTCACTTGGCATTTGTTGGCATTTTTATCTCATGTTAGCTGTATCTCTCCACTATAGTGCAAAAACAGATACAGCAAAAATGGATACAGCTTCCCGGTCATTTCCTCCCCCACAAAGCTGGCCACTCAAACAGTCTGCATGTTTGATCCATAATCTGTTTGGAGCCTCCCTTGAACTTCCAAGGCATAGAGCCTTCAGAGTAAGTAGGAGCTCCTATGGCTTTATTACTCTTCACTACCTCTTTTTCCTCTCCAAGCAGACTACAGAGATTGGGAACAAACTATTTAACAGATTCTCAAAGCGTGCCAAAAGATGTTCAGTGGAAACACAAGGCTGAGGTTTGTTTGTTGAAAGAACAGGAAAGAGGTTAGACCTGATAAGGTTTTCTTTTTTGGAGAGAACAAAATAGTTATTACCTAATAGTATTACCTAAGTATTTTTAGAATAGAAAAATTGAAATTCAAAAAGAAATTTACTTTCAGGGCTAACAGCAATTAAACATGCCAACAAACATGGAAATGGGTTTAAGAAAATCCGCTGTTGTTAACTTACATTAATAGTCGCTCAATACATGGCACTAGGAAATCCCAGGAGTATGCAGTAAGATGATGCAGTCGGGTAGGCCATGTTGGCGAGAGACGCAAGATAATCCTTGAAGATGCTACACACGCAGTAGCAACTAGAGAAGGGGCATAATTTAAAAATGCATGATCTAGAAAGAAGGAATAAGAAAAAGATTCATTAAGTTGGACATTGTCTATCAAGACAAGAAAGGAGTCATTACCTGAAATACATAACTCACCTTGCAGTGATACTTCCAGAAAGTAATCAGCATATTTTGCCATATATAACTTAGTCTTCTCTAAGCAAACCATTGGCCAGCCATCGTGAAGATCAGTCTCATGGACAGCAATAGAAAGATAATAGTCGATGAAATGAGCAGCAGTTGGGAGGCACAAATTCCACTGAAATGTCTCTAGCAACAACAGCTCCATATGAAGCAAATTCTGTTTTGTTAGTACCAAATTCATGTTAGTCATACAACCCAAGCTGTTCAACTGTTCAAGTTTGGGAACACTGTCTTCCTTTTCTTCAAATTTACCTTCAGGTGAACAGAAAGAGGAGGGGGGAAAAAAGGTTCAGCACAAGTGAACTATAAAACAGATTGTATCTAATGTCTGCGTTGGTCATGTTTCAATTTTACTATGTCAAAAAAGCTTGAGACTTTCCTGCAGATGCAAAGCTGAAATGGAAGATGTCATCAGAGACAAAAAGGGGTATGTATGGTAAAGGGCTAAATTTCAGTAGATAATGTCAAACACCATGTATGATATTGTTGCAGTGCCATGTTTCCTGTTGGTTTTCCCACCCTGGCACACAGAAGCCAGCTCTATTAGGACATCATTGGCACAGCATATGCAAGTTTTTGTCACAAAATTATCGTATAATGTGTCCTCATCATCAATGAAATACCACTGTGATGTGACTTGGCATACATAACCACAGCATTTGGCTTTAGTCACCCACCCGCCCCCACACACCCTTTTTGTTTCTAACACTCATTAGAGTATAGCTAGAGCTGTAGCCAATGTGGCTGCTTTTAATGCCTGTCATGGCAGGTGCATTTGTAGGTTTGATAGTTGATAAGCTGCTCCAGCATTTCAATCAAGTGGATTTCAGCAATACGTATGTGAAAACCCACACTGCCATATATACTGTCTCAACTTTAACACTGTTAGTAGCTTCAGCTTTTCTTGGACTTTAACTCGTCAGGCCTGTATGTTTTCAGCCTGAAGCAAAATTGTATATGTAGAAAACGCATTAATAAGAGAAACAAGTGTCACATTTCCATACAGTTTGCCATATGGTTGTGCTATTTCTATTTCATTGCAAATTCTTTCCATCTTACATTCTCTATTCAGTACTACATGATATGTTGTAAATGCACATTTTTAAAGAGTTTTAGAGGACTGATCATACTGAACGTTTGCTTTTTTTCAATAGTGGAAGTACTTATACAGGACTCAATCCAACACCAGTCCCAGACTGTTAGTTTTTGTTTCCCATACTCCAGTAATTACAGAAATAAAAGCTTCAGGAATCACATAATCATTTCTCTTATTACTTCTATAACCTTATCAGATATATTACAGTGTGATTTGTCTAACTTATTGCCACCGCTGATTAAACTGCTTATTTAAGCCATAGGGGGCAAAAGTTTAAAATAGCATTCTGGTTTGTGCTTTCCCAACCAATTTGTACACTGCTTCTCAGAAGAGTGAGTACACCAGGCTTTCGAAGCTCTACTTGCAGCTTGTTATGAAAGACAGCAAAGGTGATTTAAAAAAAAAAAAAATAATTCTCTTTAGAACATTAATTTCATTTGAAAGTCTGGAATTAATTCAAAGACAATCCATTTTTCTAAATGGATTACACTGGTTTCTGAGGCAAGGTTTTCATACTCAGCATCTCATCCCTTGCCAAGAGAAGATTACTGGCTGGTGGCATCCAGTCAAAGTTTACCCCCAGAAGAATCTGAAATAACCCTTTTCTCGTTTAACTGTTCTGATGAATAGCTGTGTTGGTAGAGACAAGGGATGCAATGAAAGGAAGCAGTATACCAAAAATAGCCAACACCTCAGTGCTCTGGTTTTCTAGCGAAGAGAGCCTTATTTGAGAAAATGAAAATAGATTCAGAGGAACAGATCAGCAGAAACTGAACCAAGTTAGTTCTGCTGCCAGGACCTGTTCCTCTGAATCTATTGGTTTAAGAACGAGTGCCAGGAGGTATTCCAGCAAACTACACCCATATCTCTTTGGGGACATCTGAAAGGGCTCCACAAATGTTGAAAGATTGCTATACACCACAAGAATCTAGCTGAGGTCAATATAAGCAGCACTGTTGATAAAGAGTGTTTGTAATCAATTCTGTCTTCAGAGTACTGTGCATTCACCAGCTTATTTCACCAGTATTACATTTTGTATGTGACAATACAGGATGTATGTTAGTACTAGCTTGCCTAAAGAACATTGCAATTTATGAAACCTGAAGTATTCCAGAACCACAAAGCACCACCAGCAGGGTACAGTACAGTCTACATACGGTTTATTTAATTTCTTCCTTTATCACAGGTATGCAAATTTCTCATTTCCACACTGGATCTACCTATTTTGAGATGTCCTCAGAAAGACAGTCTTTCTATTCCTACAATACAGCTCTGAAAGTTCACCTTAGAACAATTTGTTTCCAAGCATAAACATCATTTTTAATCACAGTTTGTTTTTTCTCCCCTCAGTTTCATCAGGTGCCAAGAGAAGTCAAAACAGGAGTCTAAAGAAAGGCTTTACCAATTGGGCCAAGCTGATATACACTAATATGCCTGTCTTTCATAACCACTTTGTTTCCCCTATCTGCTGTATCCCATCAAGACACACCTTGTATTTGGCAGTAGAACCTATATTGCTCTAGTTAAAGTTTGGTGCTACATACTTACTTGCTAAAAGTAAACAGGAAAGAGCAACCACATGCAGCTGCTGTATAGATATGTCATAACGATCCATAAAGAGGTCCAACAGATACACAGCTAGATGTCGTGCAGCAGGACAGAGTCTGAACCGATTGCTCACAATGGCAATCAGGTCTGCAAAGTATCTTCTCAGATGTAACTGGGGAGACTGGCCTTTGTAGGAGGGCAGCTTCAGCTCCTAGATGGACAGCAGCATGCAATTTTATTAAAATCATCATTTAGTTTGAATTGGTATCAGATTAATATAGCTGATATTCTCAAATTTATCATGGAATTTTCAAAGCATTTCTCCCCTCTTCCTTCTGTTCCCATTGTTTCAGCATCCCTTTTCACCAAACAAAATCCTGTAGTTGTATTACAGAAGAACAAAGAAATAAGTTGGTTCTGCACAACATTAGTATAATAATTTAAAATTTAACATCTTGTCATTGGGCAATTGGCTAAGGTGACTTTAGCTTTTACCATTCCTGTTGTATTACCTCTACTGCAAAGGCTGTACCTCCCAGCAGGGAAACAGCAAGGGTATGCGAGTACTCCTCAGCTGCTTCAATGCAAAGTCCAATAGCTTAACTCAACCCCCTCTGCTACAGCTCCATCTGAGCAATCAGACTTTGTACCGCAGTGTTTGCATGTTCCAATCCTGCCAGTTCTCCTGCGGGTGCCTCTAGAAGGACACCAACACCTAGCAGAAGGTAGCAACGTTAGGAAGAGGAATGGGGTGTGCATGTGTCAACGTTTGCTGCATGCATATGTTTAAACCCTGACTTAATCTGACCTCATTGAATGTTTCACTGACACCAATTACAGTGTGCTCTCAGGGATTTAGTTAAGCATACATAAACCTCACATGGTCTCAGATTTGGGGGGAACCCCACAAAAGAAAAGCCCTACCAACACCACAGATGAGAAAAATCTGTGGCATGATCTACTTTCAATACAAAATTTAGACTGGTAGAAAAAGCTTTCCCCAGGCTCCTGCCTGGTAGCTAATATCCCCTCCTGTATACAGCAGAACAGCAGGGCTGTCTTCAGTTATTATGAATAAATTTATGAGTTAAGATTGCGCAGCCCAGATTAAGTAGGATTTTGAGTACAATTACATTTCCAATGGGGTGGTCTGATGACATCAGGGTGGAATGGAGTCGCCCAAAATTTTCAAAGTTTTAAGGTCAATTCAAGGTTCTGAAACATGCTGTTGAAGTGAAAAAACCCAACAACCAAACAAACACCCCAACCATACCTACTAAGCTTTAGAATTCACCTTTCACAACACTAACATAGTTTTATTAATTGTAACTTTGGTAGCAAATAAATTACCCTGCCCTTCTCTTGCTTTCCTCCCACACCCCTGCAAACAAAAAAAGTTGCTTCAGGAGTCACACAGTCAGGAAGGATAATCCACTCGTCAAGTACTATCAGGCAGCAAAAGCACATTTTTAGTAGGTTCAGTCACTGTAAACTGATTTTCAGCTCTGGGCATAAGATGTGCTTTATTATGAAAGTAGCCCCAAAGAGCAACTTCGAGTCAGTCGAAGCAACTTGAAAGCAGTATTACCTAAACCCCCTACTCTTCTTACTGCACCTAGTGTCTGTTTCGTTGTTATTTGGGGGGTGGGGGGTTTTTTTGTTTGTTTGGTGGTTTTTGTTGTTGTTGAAATACCATCACAACACAATCTGCGGAGTTTAGACTTGGACCCACTTACACATCCAAAAAGAAGAACCAAGCGCACCGTGACCCCTTTGCCTTTTTGAAGTGCAGGGAGAGAACAGCCCGGGCAGTCAGATAAACTGTCAGGACTGAGGCCAGCCTGAGCATTAACTGAGGGGAAGACGCCGTGTTCCTCAAGCTTTAGAACAGCCAAACTCGGCCAAAACCCAGGCGGGCCGAGCCCG
>NW_010547171.1:0-1633 GCF_000687285.1 Phaethon lepturus
CCTGTTTGGGACTAAATCATTTATCACAGTTCAAATCAACAATTTATTTGAACTTCCCTCACAGACCCAATACGCCACTGTTGCAGGTTTTTATGAACACAACAGAGGAATGCACTATTGCAATTCTAAACCACAGGTGCACTAGATATTAATACCTTAAAGAGAGTGCACTAATCACAATCTTAAAGCATGCCAAATACCATACGGATGTTTCTTAAGCCTCTTAATCCCGGGGAAGTTACCTTGTACAGCGTCCTGGACAAGGGGGGAGAGAATCTCCTACAGGCCAGCTGTACCGTTGGAAAGACTGCCCCCCTTTCTGCCCAAACCTTACGGTTTTTATCTCCTGATTTGATGGGTGGGGGCAGGACTCGTCTGAGTGGATAATTTAGTTTAGTCTAGTGGTGTGATGGCCCATTAGTCTACTTTGACACTAAGTTACTGAATAGTGGTGGAATGGTGCTCAGGGCATTTGCTTGTTAAGGGATTACTGAAGGCGCCATTCAGGTTTCAGTTCTTACCATGATGCATTGTTCAGGCAACCCCGGGCTGAGCCGTTTGTGCAGCTCCCCCCAAGTCATCTTCTGCATAGATAAGGATATGTTAAGGTGAGACGAAGCTGAGTCGATTCACAGCTCCCTGCATCTTGCCTTTGTGCTCCGAAACCGGTCTAGCCGGGTGATCCCTTACAGTTGGACATCCCTTACAACAAGGAGCAAATTAATTTCATATTTTATGTATATTATTGCGTTTAAGATAGCATATCTACAGATGAATTTGAATGAGCCTTGTGACCTTTTCTAAACACAACTGAAAGAAAACCAGATTGCTTTAATTCATAGGTTTATATTTGCACTTTGATTTATGAAAGTTCTGTTCACTGTAAAAAGGTGTATGAAGTAAGTAATCTTTCATGTAATGTAAATTAAGAGCAAACATATGGAATGGTTTAGAGACAGTAGTACACTGTGTTGGAGTTGCTGCTCTTATAGGAGATTTAGAGCTTGCATTTCCAGTAACAGCCACTGCCCTGCTTTAATATAGGCTTCACACATTAGAGTCGTGCAGTGTTGGCCGTTTTCTGGCATAACGGTGTGCTTGCTTGCTGTCTTAATAACATTCCTTAGTGTTTCTCTTCCTAAAGAATGTTCCTTTCAGTGCTTGTTGCTGACAACAGCTGCAACTTTAAACCTCGCCTGTGGTATTATTAGTGTTTTGTTTGCTGTTTTGGCTTTTTCCCAAATGTTTAATAATAATCGGAAAGATTTATTTTAAAGTGAAACAAGGATCTAAAACAATTATAAGGTTTTAGCATGTGTCACTAATCAACTGTATGTTTTGCAAATTTCTTAATATATGGAAGGTTATTGATTACATGATTAGTTTGACTTTAGTATAGAATTCTTTAGCCTAATAACTGTGTGATTATGTTGAAGGGCCTACTCTCATAGTCCTTAGGCTGTATTGCCTCAATGCTAACATTGTAACTATGTGTAAACGGTTAATCACGACTAAAGCAGGCCTCATGAAAATTAAAACAAAGAAGAGTTCAGAGCAAGGACTGAGAGATTAAAGAGAACAGAGAAGATATCTTAACCTTGAGCACAGAGACAGACTGGCAGGCAAGCTCTTA
>NW_010547171.1:2082-2379 GCF_000687285.1 Phaethon lepturus
AGCCCCCATGCGTCCAGCGCTGCAATAAAGATGTCTGCTTAATAACACTTTGATGTTATTGAGTTTAAATTTCTTAAGTTTGAATTTCTTTCAATCAAAAGGATTTTAGATTTTTTGTGTTCTTGTTTTGACGATTTATCACACTCTAATATATATGCTATACTTGCACAAAACACCTTGTATTTGTACATAAATATATAGTTTTCAAACCTGCATGTTAAAATCAATTTCCAGATGTCTTAATGTTCATGAAAGACATGTCTCACGAATTTGTCCTGGTTTCAGCCAGGATAGAGC
>NW_010547172.1:0-548 GCF_000687285.1 Phaethon lepturus
GCTCGGCCACCACGTTTGGTCCCAGCTGTCCATGAACTCGATGTCCTCCTCCCTGGTGGGTGGCATGTCATCTGCACCCTCACGCCGAGGCTTCACCTATGACTTTTCCATCTGGTACTGCCCCGAGGACGACCACATCGCCTCCTGCATCTCGGAGCGCTTGAAGAAAGAGGGTTTTCGGGGCTACACGGAGCACCAGGACCAAGTGGCTGGGACAACCGCCGTCCTGCCTGCCCTCGAGGCCAGCCGGGTGGCCATCCTCCTCCTCTCCACCAAGTCCCTGGGTGACCCGTGGTGCCAGCGCGTTTCCCAGTGGAACCTGTATCACATCATCCACTGCCACGGGACCAAGATGATCCCCGTGTACGTGGGCGTGAAGAAAGCCGAGGTGCCTCCCTTCCTGCAGCACCTCATTGAGCTGGAGTACCAGACCGAGTTCTTCTTCGATAGGCTTGTGGACAGCCTGAGAATATCCCGCTCGGCAGCGAGCAAAGCCAGGCCTGCCCGCTCCTCCAAAGCGAAGAGCTGAGGGACCGCAAGTGGCCAGG
>NW_010547172.1:631-865 GCF_000687285.1 Phaethon lepturus
TAAAGGTGGTGGGAACGGGTCACCCCAGTGCTGGGGATTGTCACCAATCTCATTAAAAACCCTTCTCAGAGAACTGAAGATGTGATGTTCTGTCCGCACGCCCCCGTGTCGCTTGCTGAGCAGGGAGTGAGGTCAAAGTAAAACCCCAGCGAGCACCAGGGTTGCTGTGGGTGGTTTTACACCTCCCAGCATTCGCCCTGCCCGCAGGCGCCTCTTCCGCTTCCTGCCCCCCTT
>NW_010547173.1:0-33630 GCF_000687285.1 Phaethon lepturus
TACCTCAGCCGGCGCTTCAGGGCCCGGCGCCTCGGCCCGTTCCCGCCCTTTTGCCTCATTTTGGGCCCGGTACCTCAGCCGCTGTTGCCGGTGCCTTGGCCCGCACTGGCAGAGTGTCCGGTACCCCAGGCAAGGTTTGCTTTGGCTGGGGCTGGCATCCCAGCCCCCGTGGTTGTTGCCCAGCCTGCACGGCTGCTCCTCCCGGGGTGCAGCACCGCTTGTAGCTGAGTGGCTCTGGCAGGGGCTGTCCAGCTGCCCGGCATAGGGGAATGCTGTCTGTGCAAGTTTCTTGTCCTGCGCTTCCCTGTAACCTGTTGCTGTGAAAGAAGCTGGGATGTGGGTTTAGTACTCTGTTTATGCTGGGGGGCTCCCATATAGAAGTTCATGTGGTGTGTTCTTGCTGAGGGACAAGCTTTAAGGTAAGATGCTATACAGTTACCTCAAAGTAAGTGGTGGTCTGGTAATCCATACTCTTGACTTTATAAGCAGTTGTGGCATAGGCCTTCTCTTATTTTGACTTTGCTGCCAATGTTCATGAACACTTGTACATGCATTCATTCCCCTGATAATTTTCCTTGCCCACATTTGTTTGTTTTGCAGACAATCTTAGGAGAAACTCATGAAGAGGAGGATGAGATCCTTCCACGCAAAGACTATGAGGTGAGAAATTAACTGACAGCAGCTTGTGAAGTTAATGTGAAAAGAACTGCAGATGATTTTCGGTCTGTTGGTGTTTGTAATAGGGCAGGTATCACTAGTTACATTGCATTGGCACCTGCAGGAATACCAAGAGTTGCTGCACTTGCAAAGAACTGCTCCTCATCATTATACATTTCTAGGTTAAAACTCTGTGAGTAGAGCTTCAACATCCACTGCTTAGGTCAGACTCTTGTTGAGAAGATTTATTTTCAGAGTCTGCTACATTGTTCCACTTTTTTAGTGTGAGAATTAGAGGCTCTAGTGGTCTTGTTTCCTCATAATTGTAGAAAGCATCTGTAGCTACTTGGTCCCTGTTGCCTTACTGCTGTTTCTGATGTCATGCTGGCTCATAGCAGATCTTCCCATCTATCAGATCCTGCCATTTACAGGAGATTTTTCTTTTTGCTTGTTTATATATGGTGGCCCTGAGCTATTTAGAGCAGTTGCTGTCAGCACGGGTGTCACCAGCTCAGCCTGTTACTGCTTGGCTTGAAAAGGTGAAGTTGATTTAGATAGAAGCTGGTGGTACTTTGTGAGTACGACTGGGCAGCTCTATATTGCTTTTAACTCCCTGCTGTGATAAGCTTGAAAATTGATGCTGTTCATCTGGAGAGGAATTTCTATCTAGTGTTCCTGTTGTAGTGAGCGGTTAAATATAAAGATCTAATGTTATTCCCCACACTGTCAAATTGGAGACACTTACAGAAGTGAAGTCTAAATTTGTACGATGTGACTTCTTTAAATTAAAGTTGTATTAATCAGTCATGTTCCTGTTTGGTTCCCTAGCGCTCTCAGCTTGGGCAGTGAAATTGGTCTGTTCTTTCACTTCCTGATTCTCAGGGTCTGGCTCTGCTGGAAATATTTAAATGAACGTGGTTCTAGGAGTTTTGTCTTCCTTCCACTGTTGTTTGCAAAACCTACTGTGGGGGTAGTAATGACTTCTGTAATCTTTATCAAGGTCTTCTATTCATAGTTTTTTTCACACTCTGTTGCAGCTGATTCTCTTAAATTGACCTTTTGGCATTCTTTCAGAGCTTGGATTATGATCGCTGCATCAATGACCCATACTTGGAAGTTTTGGAGAGCATGGACAACAAGGTAGGACCTTGTTCTTTCTTTTTCATTAGCTTGAGAGCTAAAACTGGAAGTTGCCCAGGGAAGTTGTGGATGCCCTGTCATTGGAAGTGCTCAAGGTCTGGTTGAGTGAGGCTTTGAGCAACCTGATCTCGTGGAAGATGTCCCTGCCCATGATGGGGGGCAGACTAGATGATCTTTAAAGGTCCCTTCCAATCCAAACCATTCTGTGATTCTGAACATGTTCCACTGTGTGATGTTTTGTGGGTTTTTTCTTCTTTATGAAAAAAACTCCATGTGCTCTGTGGTTTCTCTATGTAAAGAATAAAAATATGTGTGAGGATTATAGCTCCCAGCATCTGTTCTGATCCTCAGGCTTAAACTGAGCGAGATGTTCAGCACTTTCAGTTCCCTATTTTCAGTTTGCTGTTGTCACTGTCTTCTGTTGATTTATCACTCTAGCTGTAATTGAGCTGTGGAGTCCAAAAGTCCCTTTTTCTGATCCCCATTTCTATGTTGCTTTGACTTGGCTTTTTTTTTTTAAATCCTCTTTCTAAACAGAAAGCCCAGAGATACGAAGCAGTGAAGTGGGTGATGGTTTTTGCTATTGGAGTCTGCACAGGACTGGTAAGGGTCATGCTGTTTGGGGAATGAGGAAAATTCAGGAGACTAATCAGAAATAATTTAGAAGTTAATGGCCAAGGAATAAAGAGGAGGAAACATTCTCTTTCATGAAGTGGAGAGCTCAGTAGCTGGAGTTGACTTTTGGGAATTATAGCATGTTGTTGCTAGATTATTTTCCGGGAAGCCTTTTTTTTCTTTCAGGTCTTGCTGTGTTTTCTTTCCAAAGTATTCTGGCAAATTCTTTAGCTCTGCATACAGGAGAACTTGTCCAAAGTGAGCACTTAATAAAAAAGGATGCCAGTTTACAGTTGAACTGTATTTTTTTAATGTTTGGCATTACTAGCTTCGCTGCATGTGCCCTCTAGAGGGTTTGAAAATTAGCTTTGCTGACTGTATGCCTCAGTGAAACATCAGCTTTCTTCTGTACCCTGAAGTATGTTGTGGGGGTTAAAAACACTACCCGATTAGTACTCTGAAATGCATCTCTTCAGGAATAATTCTAGGATGGCTCTGTCTCTGTAACAACAAGAGAGACAGCAAATCTGAGCTTCTGAAGTTACTTTACTTTGAACAATGCTACTTTCACCTTCATCCTCTGTTCTCCCATGTGTGCACACTTCTAGTAGGACTTACTAGAGGGCAGTCTTTGTTACATGTATATAGTAATTTCTGATGGCAGATCTGTCATCTTTTTCACAGGTTGGCCTCTTTGTGGATTTCTTTGTACGACTCTTTACCCAGCTCAAGTTCCGGGTGGTACAAAGCTGTATCTTTTACCTAGTGTATGGGTTCCTGTTAGACTCGAGTGACCTTTTCCTTTCTGTTGCAGTGTTTTGCGTAGAATACCTGACTCTTCAGGACTCTTAATGTTGTTAACGATTAATCAAGTTTTTAACTTGCCTATGTATTTCAGCCCTTGAAATCAAGAAATCATGTACATAGGTAAAGGCTAATGCCTGAAAAGAATGACTGGTTTTCCCTTCCTTGTAGCTCAGTCCTGAGCTCTGAAAAGCAAGCCTGGCTTCCTGATGGGTTGTGTCATCTGCCCTGGCTGGATTAGGAAGCGCAGGCTTGGCTCCTGATGCCTGTGGGACACCCAGGCAGTACTGAATGATTGTGTGTGGGTGGGGGAAACGTTGTTGTTTTCCTTGACCGTCCCTGCAGCGGTGGAAGAATGCACTGAGAAAGGCTGTCTTGCCTTGTCCTTGCTGGAGCTGCTGGGGTTCAACCTGACCTTTGTTTTTCTTGCCAGTCTTCTGGTCCTGATCCAAGTAAGACTTAGGCTCCTTACACAGCCTCCCTTTGCTCTCACAGAGGTCCTGGCTATGAAGTTCTCTTCTTGCCGGAAGCACTTTCTGCCCCAAGAACTTCACAGTGCTAACTGATTTAGCTAAGCAGGGTCTCTTGGTCCCTTGCTGTGCTCTCTGATGAGGTATTGTTGGTCAGCTATGAAATCAGTGCAGCACAGTGTCAGTGTTTCTTTTCTGCAGCCTGTAGCAGCTGGATCAGGAATTCCTGAAATTAAGTGCTACCTCAACGGGGTAAAGGTTCCAGGGGTTGTGCGTCTCCGGACGGTGGTGTGCAAAGCTATGGGAGTGCTCTTCAGTGTGGCAGGAGGTAAGAAGGGCTGTGGTGTCTTGATCTTGTTGGGGTAAGGAATGACTGAAGAGGAGAAAGTGGTGTCTCTGGGCATCTCCATCTGTCTGGAGCAGAGTAATGAGCCCTGAATGCATATATAGAGTAGAAAATGGTCAGAAGGATCAGGGCTATTTGGAGAACAGGTACTTTTCTGGGTAGGCTAGTCAGAAGTGGCTCTTTGTGGCTCAATTCAAGAGAGAGACCTGAGAATTCTCCAGAATGTGTTGTCTGGAGCAGCCTGAAGGAGGCTATGTTCTAGGCAGCAGAGCAGAATAACTTGGAGAGTTCAGAGTCCTTATAACAGCTGTCTTTGAATGGTTTCACCCACGTGGATTGCAAAGTCTGTGCAAGTCTTCACAAACATTTGGGGGGTTGAGTGGTCAGCGGTCAGCACCTTCCTTCACCTTGAGCGGGGAGGGAGGAGCTGCAGGCTTGGCACAGGGGACTGTGCCATGGCATGGGAGTGGTGAGCTGATCTCTCCGGGCATTGTCAGCAAGGGACAGAGCAGGGAGTGTGTTGCCTCATCAGTCCTGTTTTTCCAGGTCTTTTTGTCGGGAAGGAGGGTCCAATGATTCACAGCGGTGCTGTTGTGGGTGCGGGTTTACCACAGGTTAGTGCTGGCCTGGGACATTGGCCTGGTCACACCACTGCTTTGTAAGAGTACTATGAGGAGTAAGTTTCCATCTCCTATGTTTCTAAATCTTGACTTTGTTTGTAGTTCCAGAGCATCTCTTTGAGGAAGATCCAATTTAACTTTCCCTATTTCCGCAGTGACAGGTACTGTACCCAGGATGTGGAGGAGGGGAGACGGGGATGAGTAAGCAGTCTTCCTTGGGAGAAGGCTGGCAGGCTGGGATGAATCAGTTGGTTTTTCAGTTTCTCTAGTATCCTGCAGTCTCATTCTGCAGCAAGACAACACCAGGGCTTGACTCTTCCATTCTGCTCTGGTCTCCATGTTCATTGATGTTCTCTTGTACTACTCAACAAATCTCTACCTGTTTAAAAACTTTAATCTGCATGGTTAAATGGCTTCATTGTTGGGAACAAGCTCAGTTACTCACCCCTAATGACCAAGATATACTCCAGAGAAGGCTTACCCACCTGAATGTGCACAAAATCATGCCCTTCCTTCCTTGTAATCTTTCAAGTGATGCTGGAGCCCCACATTTTGGAATGATTCTTAATACACAGGGCAGTTGTGTAGTGCCACAGAGTTTTGCTCTGTGTTGGTGCTCTAGAGGAAGAGCATGACGCTGCAATAACTTGCTGAATAAATGGTGTTGCCTGCCATGGCCAGCACTTTTCCCAGCTGTCAGTCCTGTATCCCTGAGATATATCTATAAATGGGAATGGTCGTTTTCTTTGCAGAACCTAAGCACCTCTAGAGTTCTGCTTTGCTAAACTGACATTGTTTTCCCCTTTATTTAAGGGACAAAAGGGACTTTGTATCTGCTGGAGCTGCTGCAGGGGTTGCAGCTGCCTTTGGAGCCCCAATTGGGGGCACTCTTTTCAGCTTGGAAGAAGGTTCCTCCTTCTGGAACCAGGGACTTACATGGAAAGTGGTGAGTAATGACTCTGGCTCTTTCTGTGTGTCTCTTCCTTGAGCTGGACCATTGGGAGGGCTTGTCCATGAGGGCGTTCAGATTATCTCGTCTCTTCCTGAGCTCTCCTGGCAGGAGAGAGATTGCCTACTTTATCAGTGCTCCAGGATTACTGGAGATCAAGCAGAGATGAGTCTGGTACTATTTGGTACTATGGGACAACTCTGTAGGCAGCAGATCTAGTATACCTGGGAGAAAGGGTTTTTGTGCCTGTGCTCTTTGCAGCCCAACCCTTTGGGAGCAGACAGTAGGTAGATGCTGGATTTCTTTCTGCTTTTCTCTGTCTTGAGGAACTGTGTTGTAGCAATGCCCTGTGCTTTCAGGTTGCCAGTTTCTCTGCCTCTAGTGCCTACTTTCATGAAGATGACAGTATTTTAAAAATGTATTAGATTTCATGATGCTTTTGTCATTTCTTATGCCAAATGTCCTGTTGATGGGATTCAGTTAGGCTACTTTTTCCAAGCGGGGATAAAAGGAGCCAGGGGATTTGCCAAGATAGCAACTCTCTCAAAGCCAATGAAGACCTCAATTCTAACTCCAAACAAGCTGTGTTAGTGCCTTGTAATTGATTTGCAACTGCAAATTAACATCTTTGACGAAAAAAAGAGCTTTTGCTGCAAGAATTACTAGGTGAAATTCCAAACTTCTTGTGCAGGAAATGAAATCAGATGATTGCAGTAGTCCATTCTATCCTCGCTTTCTTTTGCAGCAGGGAATGGGTGTTAAACCTCAGTAGAACTATTTTCCTAAAGCTTGAGAAGGCGCTCTGAGGTTCCTTTCCCCATGCATAAGTCTGAAGGAGGAGCTGACTGTGCCAATCTTAATTTTGTGAGTATTTAAGTGTTTATTTCTTCCTTTGTTTTACTTCCTCAGCTTTTCTGTTCCATGGCTGCCACCTTCACCCTGAATTTTTTCCGCTCTGGGATTCAGTTTGGAAGTTGGGGGTCTTTCCAGCTCCCTGGGCTGCTGAACTTTGGGGAGTTTAAGGTAATATTTAGTGCTGTTATTTCCCTGTCGTGTCTGCCCCTGCCCCTGTCTCTTGTCAGTTCAGTGTTTCTTTCTGGGTTTTTTTGATACATGCTTGTATTTCAGTGAAGGGCAGTTGATATTTAGCTGCGATACATTGATAGCCTGAGAAAGAATTCTGCCCCTTTGGTCATAGCTGCTGAAAGTCTCCTGCTGTGGAGACAGAAGTGTTGGTAAGAAATTGCAGCAACTACTGTAATGCTTATTTTTTTGTGCTTTCCCACATGTAGTGCTCCGAGTCTGATAAAAAGTGCCACCTCTGGACAGCTGTGGACTTGGGCTTCTTCATTTTGATGGGAATTGTAGGAGGCCTTCTCGGAGCCACCTTCAACTGCCTGAACAAGAGACTGGCGAAGTACCGCATGCGGAACGTGCATCCCAAGCCAAAGCTGGTCAGGTATTTTTGCTCTCTTGAGTTTGTACAGGGATCTATGATCTGTGTTCAGTGTCCCAAAGCATCAATTTAGAAGATCCAGTGAGTGGGATTGGAGGAAATCCCGGACCCATTCTGTTTCAAATGACAAAACAAAGCCTCGGTGGGACTTAAAAATGAACGCTAGAAACCAGATGTTACAGTCTCTGTGCATTTTTGTAATTACTCTGGTGGTATAGAGAGAGCTGCAACCCCCTCTTACAAGGACTATGAAGGGAGCTCTTTATAATAGGGGCTATAGCTGAACAAACCAGAGCTTTGTCTCCATGCAGGATGTTTTTATGTCTTGGCCAAACAGATGTGGAAGGAATAGCTGGTTCCACTCTTGTTTCTCTTTTTTTTTTTTTTTTTTATTGTTAATTATCTTGGTTAATTAAATCCACAACTGGGCTAATATCTGTGCTATTTAGGGAATTGCCATGTAATTCTGGAAAACAGCTGTTTGTTTGCTCTAGACAATTCCTAAATAAATAATTTTTTTAAAAAAAAGGAGGTGTATTTCAGCAGTTAGAAAAGAGACATGAGAGTCTGTGCATCAACCTGTCCAGTCCTGTCTAGGCTTTTACCCTGTAAGGATCTACATTGTTTCCATGTGAACAGCCTCAGCACTGGACCCTTCCCTGTGGCTTTTTGTACGTGACTGCTATGTGTTCTCTGGGCAGAAATAGCTCTTTTTGAGGCATGCAACTAGAAAGGGGAGTTAACATAATCCCTGGCAACAAATTCCTAATTCAGCTTGACTTGTAGAGTCCCTTGCTTCTGATGTTAAGCTGTGGCGATTGCTGCTTCTTGCAACCTTACCAGTTGTGTGCAGAGCTGTGACTGGGTTACAGGGCTAAGCGTGGCTTCAGTGTATGGTTTCTGTTGTGTACTTGCAGAGTCTTGGAGAGCCTGCTGGTGTCGTTGACTACCACGGTCGTGGTCTTTGTAGCCTCCATGGTTCTGGGGGAATGCCGGCAGCTGTCTTCCACCAGTCACAGTGGTAATGACACTCTGAGCCTGCAGGTGAGGGATCTTATGTGAAGATTATATGTCCCCATCATATTGTTCACCCTCCAGAGAAGCACAGGTACATAATGAGCTTTTGACAGCATGCAGTACATAACAGAACTTCAGTGAAAGTCTACGGACAGTTGCAGGAGCTTAGGGTAATAATGAAAGCTGCCCTGTGTGCTTTTGTACCTTGGTGAAGCAGCTCAAGCTGTGAATCAGGGAGCCCATTGATGTTGCAGGCCCCATCTCTGCTATTGATGTTTGGTCTGAACTTCCCAAAGTATGGGCTGGCAGCCCTGTACAGAAGGGTTACTCCCATTCTGCACAAAGGCTAATGTAGGAGAGAGTGGATTTTAACTGTTCATGTGTTTTGTTTCTTGCATTAGGGTATGTCAGAGGACGTGAATTCAAGCATCAAAACTTTTTTCTGTCCGAATGAAACCTACAATGACATGGCCACACTCTTCTTCAACCCTCAGGAGTCAGCTATCTTGCAGCTCTTCCACCAGGATGGTGAGTAGCTAAGAGACTGTGCCCCATCCCATGCTTAGGCTTCAGAGCGTCATCTTGCTTGAAACAGCCTTGTCATAAAACCCACCAGGCTAAGAGCATCTTCAGGCCTTCCTGGCTCTGGGGGACTGCTAGTACAACAGGTGAAAGCCTCTTCCATGGGAAGAAAGGCCTGCTTTTCCTCTCTTTTTCACTTATTCATTGTTTTCATGTGTGTTTGGACTGGGAGACTAAGTATGTGTTGTGAGATGAGCCTGCTGTGAGCTGAGGGGTAGATGGTGTAAGACTACTGTCTTTGTCTGACAGACCTGTGCCCCTTTAGTCATGATTCTTCTTGTGTTGCAGGTACTTTCAGCCCAGTCACACTGTCCTTGTTCTTCCTTCTCTATTTCTTACTCTCCTGCTGGACATATGGGATCTCTGTGCCCAGTGGTCTTTTTGTGCCATCACTGCTTTGTGGGGCTGCCTTCGGACGCCTGGTCGCCAACCTCCTCAAAAGGTGCATTGAGTGTGTGTATATGTGAGAGATGTGCTGCAGACACACGCTGAGCTCTCAGTTAGGTTATTCTAATCTCTGGGCTCCATGTTTTGTCCTAGCTACATTGGCCTGGATCACATCTACTCAGGAACCTTTGCACTGATTGGGGCAGCAGCATTCCTGGGAGGTGTGGTCCGCATGACAATTAGCCTGACTGTCATCCTAATTGAATCAACCAACGAGATCACCTATGGGCTCCCAATAATGATTACCCTCATGGTGAGTGCAGGGTTTTAGCTCTGGCTTCTTGCAGAACATGTGCTAGCACTGAATTTTTGTTCCTTCCAGGGCTTTGATAAGTCAGGGAGTCTTGTACTTGGAGCAACAACTCTGTAGACCTTCTTTTTGCTCTGCAGGTAGCGAAATGGACAGGAGACTTTTTCAACAAAGGCATCTATGACATTCATGTGAACTTGCGAGGAGTGCCTCTTCTGGAGTGGGAAACAGAAGTGGAAATGGATAAGTAAGGCTGTCCCTCTCGGCAGGACTGTGGGTTAGAGTTTGTGGTAGGGTCCTTGCTCAGAAAGGAGTACTGCAACGCAGGGGGATGATGCTTCATCTCCAAAGAACCTGGCTGCTCTGAGAGGAGCAGCTGTGAGGAGTACTGCTGTGAGAGGAATTGGGAGTTGTGCGTCAGGCTGGTGGCAGGAAAGAGGTGCTGGAGCACTTTCTGAGGAGGGGTGGACAGGTGGAGATCTGAGGAGGAGATCTGTGAGGTTCAGCAACAGCTCTGAAAATGTTCCACTGGACTTTGTTTCTTGCAGAATTTCATGTTCTTCCCACATGCCATCTTTTCCCAGTAGTGTTTAAACACTTTCTGTGTTATAAGTTGGAACCTTTTTCTTTGCCTATAGTGCATCATTGATGCAATGTCATATTAAAAAAAAAAAATAAAAAAAATCAATTGTGCTGGCATGACTAATAACACAGTGAAAGTGAGCACACAGGTACAAGTTGCTGGCAGAACTAAACTGCAGCAGACTCCTTCAGGATCTCGTTTTGGGACTGATTTGTTTCCTTGTTTGTCCATCACCAGCCTTCTGTTGCTGATGTGATGCATGCAGCAATCTTGGATTTCTGTATCCTCAGACTACGAGCCAGTGACATCATGGAACCCAACTTGACATATGTCTACCCACACACCAGGATCCAGTCCCTTGTTAGCATTCTGCGCACAACTGTCCATCATGCCTTCCCTGTAGTGACTGAGAACCGGGGCAATGAGAGGGAGTTCATGAAGGGAAATCAGCTAATAAGTAACAACATAAAATTCAAGGTAAGAAGTTGCTTGTTTGGTAAGTTGAAGGGTAAAGGGCTTTGTTTTGCAGGTAGAAGGCCCTTTCTTTTGTTATCTAGGCTTTTGTCAGTGCAGAATTCAGGTCAGAGATAAGCATGTACTGCAATAGAAAATTTTCAAGGACTCAATTCCATTTTCTGGGTCATGGTGAAGGCAGAAGAGTGGGCTGCATTCCTAGAGGCAAAAGTTAAGGGGACTAAGTAACCTGTTTAGGATGGACGTGGAAAAAGTTTGGATTTGGCACTGAAGTACTGAACCCACCACTGAGATCAGTAGTAGGTGCCTACATGCTTCTTTCCTTGGTAGGAGGGGTAGTGGGGCAGATGCTTTAGTCTTTTGGGAAACTTAAAATTTAGGGTCAGAATGAATAATGAATGTGCTTGTGGCATGGGTGCCTGAGTTCCTAAAATTCAGATTCTCTGTGCAAGGAGAGTACAATCCTACAGTACTGCAGCAGCACTAACTAAGGAACACCTCATCTAGTGACTTAAAGCTATGATCAGATAGTTTGTAGTTGCTCTTGGATAACTGTTGACGTGCTTAGTGGGTATCTGAAAATTGTTTGCTATATCCAGAAATCTAGCATCCTCACCCGAGCTGGAGAGCAGCGCAAGCGTAGTCAGTCCATGAAATCCTACCCTTCAAGTGAATTGCGTAACATGTGTGATGAGCACATAGCAACAGAGGAGCCACCAGAAAAGGAGGATCTGCTGCAACAGATGCTAGAGAGAAGGTGAGAATCTGGTAGGCATAAACATATGGAAACAGGGTGTTTCTGTATGTTGGAGATGTCTTGTGGTGCTTCATACAGTCCCCGTCATTCTACATGTCAGAGGAAACAGTGCTTATCCATGTTTTCGGAGAAGTGACTTCTCAGGTCTCATCAGCGAGTGCTGGGTCTCACAGCTATGACTGAGGCCTAGGCTAACAGCTTGATGGCATCCAGCCTGTTAACTTAAATTTCCTTCAAACATCTATCCAGAAATATTTCCTGGAGAGGATGGAATACCTGGGAAATATCTTGTCTGTAGAAATCAATGTCCTTTTGTCTGCAAAAGCCGGAGGGCTCCACAAAGCTGACTTCTCCTCAGAGAGGAGCTAATGACTTGGTGCCATAATACTGATACCGCCTTTCTGGTAACTGGGCTGAGTCACCAGGCTTGTATTGCAGTTGCTTCCAAGCAGCAGCCCAATCTAGTGAACCATTTTCTAACCTAGTGATCGTGACACTTGTAAGTGGAGTCCTGACCCTGATGTTTTGCCAGATACATCAGCTTTTATTAGAATCTGAATAATTTGGCACTGAAAATTGCTTTAGTAGCAAGTTATTTGAAATTGAGAGTTATGAGACTGTTTCCATTCTGCTGCTGTTGTCATACTCTGCCCCTGGTAATGGCTCTTGACCCCTCTCTGCTATTTTGTTTGGTGGAGAAAAGACTTGCTTTTCTCTAGCAAGAATCACTGAAATGCTCAGAAGAAGGTTGCAAAGAGCTGAAGTAGTTGTTGTTTTGGAGGCAGGGGGTATGTGTCTCTCCTTAAGTTCATGCAACTTGTAACATGAAGTGCTAAATCTGTCACAGATACACTCCCTATCCCAACCTGTACCCTGACCAGTCTCCCAGTGAAGAGTGGACCATGGAGGAACGCTTCAGACCTTTGACCTTCCATGGCTTGATCTTGCGCTCACAGCTGGTCACCCTCCTTCTCAGGGGTGTTTGTTACTCTGAGAGCCAGTCGGTGAGTCTTTCTAATCAGGAGTTGTAGTACAA
The DNA here is from genome assembly GCF_000687285.1 of Phaethon lepturus. Lineage (NCBI taxonomy): Eukaryota > Metazoa > Chordata > Aves > Phaethontiformes > Phaethontidae > Phaethon > Phaethon lepturus. The sequence continues at coordinate 12,204 of NW_010547173.1, forward strand.
ACGTTCCTGTCCTCTCAGCTGAGAAGGTTGGGAACAGTATTTATGGGCTGCCAAAAAGAATTTACCTATTTTTACACTGGAATGCATCTGTGTTTTAAAAGCTGCAGCCAGATAATGTGAATTCTCCCTTGCAGCTCTAGAATAAAGAGAATGTAATTTCTGTTTAAGCACCCCCAGGAAAAGAGCAAGGGTACTGTTTAGGGCCCATTTGTTGCATAAAGGTGCAGTGTATACTGTGTGTTTTTACTGCTGCATGCCAAGGTCTTACTGGCAGAGTGTCAGCTGTATCACTGAGATCAGTATAAGCATTTGTGTTTGAGGCCCATCTTCCACAAGGCTGATTCGTTGCTGCCCTCCAGTGTTGAGTGTAGACCTGCCAGAGGCTGGAAGCAGATCTGTTGCGCTCTCAGCTAATCACCTGTATAAGGTTTGGGCTTGCACTGATGCATTCTGAGAGGAGCTGCTAGGAGTACCTCTTCAGAAGTATGTGTGGGCATGGGAAGAGAAGGAGATCCGGGGAAGCAATTGGGAGGCATCATTTGCCATGTTGCTTGCAGCCCATGTAGTATCTGGGATGATGACACATCAGTTCAGTGGGATTTGTTTCAACTGCAGAGTGTGAGTCAGCCTCGTCTGTCCCATGCAGAGATGTCAGAGGATTACCCCCGCTATCCAGATATCCATGACCTGGACCTCACATTGCTGAACCCTCGCATGATAGTGGTAAGAGATGCACTGCAGTATGACAGTGTTTCGTGATACATGTTTAGGACTGTCCCAAGCCTTTAAAAAAAGCTGAGAGCATGTTTACGTCCATCCTTGGGTGCAGTGACCAACATTCTGTATTTCTCATGTATTCATTCTTATGCCTTGTCTGCATGTGGAAATCAATCCTGATACCTGCTATGAGGTACCATTACACACAGGTGCTTTACTTTCAGAATAAGATGTTGCCTGTCTAACTTCCTTCTAGATTAGGCTCCTGCCTGTCTGAGAATGGACAGGCAGGAGTCTAATCTGCTTATATCTGTTTGGAACTCTGCGTGCTCGCAGCTCAGTCAGTGGCAGGCCTGTCATTGTCTTTGTGACAGGAAGGTTGCTGTGTAGGCCGAAGTGCTTTTATAATATACATTCTTATTTTCATGGACCTGCATTTATCCTACTGAGAGACTTTCTGCAGCATTGAGCTCTTAAGATCATGGGTTACAGTGTTCAAACAAACTGTGACAAATTCAGGTTCCTGAAATAAGTCCATATTTGTGGAGAAATAGAAGATGCCCACAGTACAGTACCCTGTCCAGGGATCAGTGCATTGGAGGAGTTGTAGGAATTGCTTGTGAGTGATTCCCAGAGATAGTGAAAATGCGTCTTGTAAATAATATAATTGGTTTTCTTTCATAGGACGTCACCCCATACATGAACCCATCACCCTTTGCTGTCTCTCCAAACACTCATGTGTCACAAGTCTTCAACCTGTTTAGGACAATGGGACTCAGACATTTACCAGTTGTGAACGCAGTTGGAGAGGTGAGTCCTTATCTCCATTTTGTCTTGGCTGAACAAGGAAGCCACTGTGGTTTTTGCAATGCTTTCCACCTTTGGCAGAATTAAGATCTCCCTTAACATCAAACATAAATGCTTCAAAGAGATCAGTGTGATCCTCTTAAGGCCCCAAAGCATTGTTGATTACTGTAACTTTGTTACCGTCTTTTGTGTCCATGCCTGCTTCCCGCTTTCCCTGCAAAGGGCAGGACATGCATTCTCTCTCATGTCTCAGGTCGGCAGCATGTGGAAGCTCTTACTGTCTTGTACCTGTTGAGAGGCCTTGAACTCATTAGAGGTCACTGATTTGGCTTCCTCTTTGACAGCTTTATTCAAGGCCAAGAGCAGAATTTCGTGCGTGTTGGGGCAGGAGGTTTTTCTGCTGGAAGGGAACTTGCATTCTGTTCCTACTCAAAGGAGCAGCAAAATAAATGAATCTTTGAATCGTTTGTACTTGATGGACTGTACTTGTCTCTTTGCCATCTACAATGCTCAGCAATAGTCAGTAGGTGTCAGTAACTTCTTAAAAACATAATGAGAAACTGTTTCCCTTAAGCCTGAACTGGTCTGTCCCTATGAGACAGCAGTGCTGCTTCTGCCTCTTGGGGTTCCTAATAGCTACTCTGTAAAGTCTGTTGGTTGAAAAGCAAAAGATGTTGATTCATTCTATGTGTAGTACAAGATGCTCTTGCAGTACTAGAGAGCAGCCTTGTTCTAAACTCTTTTAATGTGTAAAATCACTGAAGTATTTCATCAGCTGAAACATGTGTTTTGATTGTTTCCCCACCAGGGTGGGAGAGGTCCCCTTTTGTGACCTGCCAGCTAGTGATGGCCAGTGTGCAGTCACCGCTTAGCTAGTCTTCACCTTTTCTCTGTTTTGGTCTTTAGAGCTTCCTAGAACTGATATGAGTTATCTGCAGTCATGTCATGTGGCATACCAGAAATGTCTCCAATGAAGCCATAATAGACAACTTTGTTATTTCCAATTACAGTTTTCACTTTCCAAAGTGAAAGTTACATCTGTATGCTGTCTAACATGGACAGGATTTCCCTTTCTAGGCAGGAGTAACTACTGCTGTGTCCAGGCACGACTGCAGCAGTTAAGCTGTCTGTCTGGGCGTGGTTAAAGCAATGTCTTGCCTGTAGATAGTGCTGGGAGAGGGAGGGGCATTGTTTTGGCAAGGTTTGAACTCGGAACACACTAATGCAAAATTGGTCAAGAACTGCTTGCAGGTTCCTTCTTTCTCAGGGGTTGGAAGGAACAACAGCTCTACCATGCACGTCTCTTAGTGGCACATCTGTGATACTGACTTGTATCTTTTTTCCTCTTTTCTTCCTCTTTAAGATTGTTGGGATAATCACTCGGCACAACCTGACCCACGAATTTCTGCAGGCAAGACTGAGACAACACTATCAGACCATTTGATGCCCCTGCCCACCCTGCCCCACTGTTGGTGTGGCTACCTCCCTCTTCCAAGCCTGCACACGCGCTCGCATTCTGCTTGGACCCCACAAGGCCCAAGACTTGCCGTTTGGCTTCTCACATGCATATCAAGCCTGGGGAGCTGGAAAACATCTTGCTAGCCAGAGAATTAGAGGAGCTGCCTGAGCCCAGAGCTGTTGGTTGGTCTCAGGCACTTGGTTTGACCACTCTTGATCCACGGGTTTTTTTTTTTTTTTTTTCTGTGCCCCAGTTACCTCCTTTCATCAGACGTTGTCTTGACACTGTATGTTCTGCCATTTTGTTTTGGTTTGTGGGGTTTTTTTTTAAGGGTTGGAAAAAAGAAGCATCTAGCTCCACTGTGTCCTGTGCAGAGAACTGCAGCATCTTTTCCCTGCCCTCCCGTATGTCTCCCTTTTCCTCTTCCTCCCTTGTTCCTGCAACTGATGCCTTATTTGTGTGAGAAGGGTGTCACTGTCAAAGCTGAGAGGAGATACTGAAATTTGCAGTTATCAAATGGCTGCTCTGGAAGATGGCTTTTCTTTAAAAGCAGTATTAAAAAGCCCAGCTCTTTGGAAATACACCTCTTTGCGGGTGCTCCCAGTTGCCCATATTTTTCCACTCTGCCTTCATTTATTCCTCATTTCTGTCCTCCTTTCATAGGGAAGTATCCCTGCTCTCATGTTTTTGACAGCAGCTGACTTTTGTGAGCAGCTCAGTAAATCATGAGTTCAAAACGGTTCAATTCCAGTTACTCTTTGGGATTATAAATATTTAATACATTTGCAGAGCATCTCAGAGAAGGGAGATCTCTTTTTCCCTGTTAGCTGTTGCTATTATCTCCTTGTAAGAGACTCTTCTAAAGCACTTTGTGGCACTCTTTGTCACTACCCTGACACTCCTGCATTTCTTGGCATTTGTAGGCACTTTGTCCTTGTACTGATCCAACAGTGAGAGCCTGGGACACCTTTCCAGCTATGGTTAGAGACCAGGGAACCGCACGTCCTCAGAGCATGGTGAAGTGTTGCTTTCTGAAGGCAGATAGAACTGATGCCCTGTCTCTGGGCTTGGTTGAATTATCTCTGTGTCATGAGAGGAGCTGATGTAACTTCAGGCTGCTGTGCTGGAGGGATACTTGGTGCTGGTGACTAACAGGCAGGTTCTGCTGCAGGGTGATAAGTGAGGCTGGCTGTGCTCTAAAAATGCTTGGGATAATGTTTGCAGCTGCAACAGCCCAATATCTGTAAGGGTAAAATCAGCATTTAGAAGCCAGTTGCAGCCAGTTCACTGCTTCAGCAGGTACCATCCTGACCAGCACCTGTATTGTTCCAGCAGGCACCTGCCCTCCTGAGTTTTGCATACAGATAACCCTCAGTGGGCAGCCAGCACTGTTCCTCCAGGGGCTGCAGAGCTGATTGGCTTGATAAAGCACAGAGCATTCTGTCAGCCAGGAGACTGGGCCAAGTAACATGGGGAATGTATCCCAGAAAAGCTTCTACACAGCCTCTGAGCACTCTGATTAACCTGTTGTCTGCCATAAGGAGCTAGCTAGATGGGAGTTGTGGCAGAAGGAAATTGGACATTATTATATTTTCTGAATTCAGGAACTCATTTATGGTGAAGATTTTCCTGACTGACCCTGAAGAAATTCTGCCCTTCCCTTACATGTGTCAAAACACTAAATCTGTTAAAGCAGCCTCTTTGACTGACTTTGTGGAAACTGATTGTTCCAGGGCACTGCTCTACAAACTGCTGGCTGCTGAGCCCTACTACAGTTAGGGTTAGGAAGAAGTTTTGTGCCCAGGGCACCAGCCATGGTCTTGATGTAGGCCTCTTTAAGTCAGTGGAACTCTTGGATGTTCATAGAGGCTTTCCAGTCCAGGTAGTTGGTAGACAGATGTATTCTCTGGCTGTGCTTGCAATAGAGACAGCTGAGTCATGGGAGGCTTTTGAATTTTGTCCAGCAGATGAGAGGAAACTTGGTCTTACAAATGGTTCCTGAGGCCAAGTTTTAGGGTAGAATTGGTCCTTGTCATACAGTGTATAGCATGACTCAGCTGGAAAGTTTGGTTTTTAGCAAAGCTGTTTGTAAGCATTTGGAGATTTTTATTTTTTAAAAACATTTATTTCTCTCCATTGACATCTGGAGGCCTTTTTATCCTTAGCGTTCTTTCCCACCTGCTGCCTTACTAATAGAAGAAGGGCAGATCTTTGTTTTCAAGAATGGATTTATACCATTTCCACAACAGAAATAGTGGACTGTGGTATGTGCAATGGCAGTTGTGAAGGAAGCTGTGTGTGTCCCAGCTTCCTTTGTTAACTGTGGCCACTCTCCAGGGCTGCTTGGGAAGTGATCTATCTGAAGAGCAGGGAGTATGTTTGTCCTTTTCCCTTTCTTACTGTGGAACTTGCAGCGACAGCTCTTGTCTCCTCCACTGAAATAGTTTTGCTGGCTTCTGAACATCCTAGCTCCATTTCAAATAAGGCATGCAAGCTCTTAAACTTCCAAGAATAAAGCAAAGGTGTTTTCCTACAGACAGCATCCATCTTGTGCCTTCAACCTGGGCTCCTTGGCTGGGACAGGTGTGGCATGTTCCTTAGAGCATATAAGTTGGCATCAGCTACTGCACTTGACTTGCAAGTTATTTCCCTGTAAGCAGAGTAAGGATGTTTGTTCTTTCTGGATAGTCTCTGCAGATGATTTCTGAAACGCCTGTGTTCCCTGAGCTCTGGTCTTGCACTGAGCTATCCTAAGAAACTTCCAGCACCTTTTAACACTCCCTAAAGCTGGACTGTACACCTGAAATATGCTTCTGTTAACCTACTTTTCATTCAAAGGATTTGTGCTCATGGGTAGTTATCACAGGAATCCTGTTTTGATGAGGTTTCAGATCACTTTAATGTAGAATTAGCAGTCCCATACTGTCAGAGTACCTGTCAAGAATGCCATATGTCTCACCATGACAAATCTTTTTCCTCTTGCTCATGGTGAGTGATTGTGTGTAGAAGGTTCCTTCTCTTCCTGCACATGAATAGGGCTCCTTAGATTGTTTGCCTTGAGCTGGTCATATCCTATTTTATTTCTGTACACAAACTGCAGCAGTATATTTTGCTGCAGGATGTCTTGTCATTCCTACTGAGGCCTGGAGTTAGACAATCCAGACAAGACAGGTTGAAAAATCTTGTCAAGATTTGTCTGAGCACCAGCTGTGGTTCCCCATGAGAAGGCCACTTGCTCTCAGCACTGTCTGCTCTGCCTGTGCATCTGTCTTATTCAAACCTTTCAGCTGGCAAAAACACTCCTTTCACTCTTGCAGTAAGGAATTTTTAAAGAAGGGTGGTGGGTGACCCTGTCAACTGCTCTAAAGGGAAATCTCCTGTGTGCAATCACTGTTACATAGCTTGCAGAAAAGGAATTGCAAATTCATGTGATGCTTGGACATGCAGCATTTTCCTTCTGCTAAGGATGGATGCAAAGGGGCTTGTGTTGAATCAGTCTTGTTCTCCCACTTTGCTCACTTATTTCCTTTCTTACAACACACTAACTGCTTCTACTCTGGCTCTGGTTGCTTAGTGATTTACCAAGAAACTAACTTCTAACATAGGTGCCTGTAACCTTTTACTCAGAGTAACACTAAAGGAATAGTAACGAAGAACTGGATTAGTATTGATGGCAGAAGTGAGAGGGTAGTATGGGGCATTCTCCCCTGCCTAATGGCTTCCTGTGCAGTGTTAATTATGCAGTTTTGAATTGTTAACTTACTGTGAGCCATTCCAATGGTAGCAACTTACCTTTCCATTTGTTTTTTTGCACTGTTTTTTGTCATGAAATTATGTAAGCTAATTCCACAGTGTATATAAATTGTATTTTTTTTAAATTTGTATGAATATATTTTTATTTGAACTATGGCACTTGGGAAGTATTCATGTAACCATAACATGTCTGAGAGTAAAATGTTTGTGTGTCTCCTTCAGCACTTTCAAGGCCTTTTGATGTTTCTAGTGTTGTCTTATTTTTGCCCTTTATTATAATAAAACTGGTAGAACATGGCAATACACAAGAACGTGATTTGAGGTGGAGGAGTAGTTGCTATTTATGAGCTGTCTGGATCGAACAGTTTCTGCAGAAGGTGCTCTGAGGCTGGATAGGAATTAGTGTAATCCTTTAGGGTGCGACTGCTCTAGTCCCATGTTCTCTCACAACAGCTGTGTAAAAGGAGGGAATTATCAAATGTATGATAAGGAGCTGAATTGTGCAAGTTACGTTAGAGGCAAGTGCTGCTTTTCTTACCTGAGAACTCTTGCTTTCCACCTTCCTCCCAATGAGTTAAAGACATCTAGAGTGGAGTGTCGCACCTCTTGTTTTACAGGTGGCTTCTCCAGGATGTAAAAAAATCTTAATTTTATCTTTAGCTTTTATTTAGTTTGTGCTACCTTACAGAGGAGAACTTGTGACAATTTTTGATCTTTCATCACACGCCTGCAGGCCAAAAATGTGAGCAAGTACAGTGTTTGGGCACTGCAGAAATATCTGACACACAAGCTCACTGCCTTTCCATGTTCGTGCTTTTTTTCTGGATTGGGTAGCTGTGTTGTATGGGATGCATGTAGTAGCTCTCTGATGCACTCTAATACAAAGCCAGTAGCTCATCTGGCTCCTGCCCTCAGTCTCTCGCTTGGTGTATGTAATGACAGGGAGAGCCTGGAATAGATAAAAGCATCTGTTGGGAGGGCATGGTGGAAAATCTGTGTTTGGGAGCTAAATAGGAAGTGCCATGGCTGTGCTTTAGCAGGGAATCAGGGTAGAAGAGAGTCAAGAGGAGAAAAGAGTGGGGGGAATGCTGCTTCAGCTCTGCTACTGCCTTCAGTCGTAAATGCAGTAATGTAGGAGGGAATGAGAGAAGCATTCCCTTCCTAAAATTGAGGTACATCAACTGCTACTTAACGGTAAAGGAGGAAATAGACTGTCTTTCGTCCACTTTCTCACCTCCTGCCCCTGGAAACAAAGGGGCAGGAGGGGTGTGTCTGTCCATGCTTACAGACACAGTTTGACAGTTTGGTGTTAGGGCAACTTCCTTGCAGCCTAACCTACTAAAGCATCCAGCTGAACTGATGCAGATACCAGACACTTGGTTAGAGCCTTTGTCAACTTTAGGGCTGCTTTGGTTGTCAAGATTATATGCAAGGTGATTCCTATTGCAGAGAGCAAAAGCAGTAAATTTTCTTGCCTGAGGGAGGAGGGGTCAAAACCAGTTGTAAGTGGTGGTTTGTCTTGCATTTTATCACGGGTGATAGAGGTGTTTACTAGAAAAGCTGTGTAATACATTTATGCTTCAAGCAACCAACTTCACATTTAGACTGAAATTCCTTTTTATCGAGGTTTATAGACTCATTAAATCCAACCATGTGTCATTATCTCTGTACCTGTAAACTGTGTATCTACTAGAAGAATTTAGTGGTGTTCAGTGAGATTTTTTTTTTTCCTTTGCTGGCAGGATACAAGCTGCCTACTTTAGCGTCTGTGCATACACATACAGGTGCGTATCATGCAGCACACATGGGAAGAAACAGAGCATGGCTGCCCTGAACTTTGACTGTGTGTGTGTAATGTGGGAGAATGAAGCTGCTCTTCTTGTCCAAGGTGCTGAAGCGCATTTCAGCAGCAGTGGGACACACTCAGCCTCCATAGCATCCACTGTAGCTTTCCAAATGCAGCGTGGGAAAAAGTTTGTTCACAGCTGGAATGACATGGCAGTGAGTTCCACCACCATCTGGGAAGTGAGGGTATCAGTTTGTGAGGTTTAGACATTCAGATCACCGTTTAAAGGTAATCAGGATGTCCTTTTCTCCAGGCTGTTTAAAACTGGAGAAATAAAAGCAGGAGTTGCCGTATGGGCCATGTATCATTTAATGCACATTTTAGTGTTTCTTAAGCATCTAGGAGAAGGAGACTGGAACCCATATATACCAGTTTGAATAGAAGAACATAAAAAAAATTACTGTGTTGAAGAACTCATGACTAAAAGAAAAGACAGGACAACCCTGAGAGTCTTGCTGACTGCCCCAACAGCACCTTGATGGTTATAATAGAGAATATCTCTGTGGGATGGCTGACACATATTTTTTTGATATTTTTTTTTTTTCCTTTCTTTTGTTTCCTCTCAATTCCCAGTGTAGCCAGCCTGACCCTAGCTGCTTTCTCACTGCCTTCTGTTTTCTTAAAACTTCCCCAGTTCCCAACTCTGCTTATTTTTCTATACAGGATTCTGCTGGTTTTCCAAGAGAGCATTCAGAAGATGGGGAGGTCTTACAAATCCTCCTTCCTTTGTTCCTTCCTACATAAAAGACCCCAAACTGTGATTATAACTGTAAGCTCCCCCACCCACCCTTTTTTTTTTTTTGGTGTAAGCATATCACTTAGCAATAGAATCTGCTGCTAGGAGAAGAAAACACAGGCATGGTATAACCTCCTGTCTACAAAGGGGAACTTTTCCCCTACCGTTCAGAGGGGAACTGATGTGCTCAGGATTCTTTGAAGTAGGAAGCCCAGTCATACAAATTCCTTTTGTTTTGTTCAGATAGGATGAGAGGAAGACTGGCCTCAGAAACTATGACAAGTGATCAGTGAAAAGGACCAAAGGCAGTAGCTGTTTCTGATTGCCAGCAGTGAGGTACAAGAGCCCATCCTGTGGTCTTAAAGTTTCTTCCTGCTTTTTTGTTTCACTCTAGTGTTTTCCTTCTCCTCACTGTGAGACTCTGATCTTGAGATCTCTTCTTTTTGTATTTGCAATGATGGCAGGAATAAGACTCAAAGAACAAAGCCCACTGCATTCTATCACTCACTCTGGTAAATGATTTGGAATTGGAGCCAGCAGAAGATTCCCTTTTTAAGTTATTTGTCCTTAGCAGCTGTCACAGGAGTGGCAATGGTTCAGCTCCAGCAGGGAATGACAGCACAGGGACATCTGCAAGAAACGTTCTTGATTTGTTTCAAGATGCTTCACACTTCAAAGGTGTGAGAAAAGCACCAGAAAAGATCCCTCTTCCTTTATCTCTCAGCAATGCCTCTGGACTCTTCCTTCTTCGGTGTGAAAATTGAGACAAGTGTTGGACAAACCGGTGTCAACTGTCTAATGAGAGCTGTACCTCTGGGTAAGCATGTGAGAGACTCAGGGAGAGGCTGTTCTCAACACAGCGGGGTTGTCAACAAGCTTCCTGCTAAATTCTGAACTGTGTGACCATACTGCTGGTAGCCTCTGTCTTTGGGCATGGTGCCAGTGTACTGTCGTCTGTAAAGAGTTGCTGCCTAGGATGACTGGGGCATACTCATCCAGCAGGTGTCAATCAGCAAAGGCCTTTGGGGGCCTCCACTTCAGTGAAAGTAAATCAAGCAAGCTGGATACGGCCAGATTGTTATGCAAATTGGCACAGCTCTACTCCTCCCTGCAGCAGCGGATGATGTGTGCCCTATACTTCACATACGATTTCTTAGAGAAGCAAAGCAGTGGTGACAGCTCCTCTTGGTATTCTTGCCTGCAAACTGGGATTTCTGTGAAACATTTCACCTAGCGGGAAGCTGGAACGGGATAGTGCAGTGTCTGAGAGGGGGAAAGAAACCCCTAAATCTAATTTGCAAAAAAAACCCCAAAACCACAACCAGACCACTTGTCCAAATCAAGCTCATGCCTTACAGTGTACATGAAGCATGGCAGTGTAATTACTGTATTTCAAAGTTCAAAGGAAAGCAAGCTCATGAATTATGTACTGCGAGTCAGGGTTACTGCCCGAAGCTCTTAGGAAGTGAGTATGGAGTCTGGCGTTGCAGGAGGTGGCAAATGTCATGAGAGCTGGGTGGAGGGTGTTAGCCTGGTCCTCCTCTGATCCCACTGGGATATTTCTTCCTTTGCATAATGAGCATGATAGCTCTTGGATACGTCCTAGGTACTGTGCTGTGGGGGCCTGACTGAGGTTTACAAAGCGCTCTAATGTCTGACAGGGCAGAGGAGGGCAAGATTTCAGGACCCTGCCCCATGCTCAGTGCTGAACAGTTGCTTGGAACCTAATCGGCATTAGTTGGTTTTGACATCAACTCTTGCTTTGCAGGAATAGCTTTGTCCCAAAGGCCTCCTGTAGTTAGACTGTTTCTGAATTGTGTACAATTACAAGCTACACTGATTCCCTGATTTGCAGGGGAGCACAGTTCCTAAAGAAAAACTCTGAAGTGCTTATTTGGTTGCATGGCCACTAGCCTTTTTCTGACACAGTTATTGACACATCACCAACCGTACCTTCCCCTAGGGTAAGTTTCTCTAGAAGGCTCGAGATGTATCTTGGGTAGGTGTGAAGACTGTAGGAATTAACTCATACCCTCACAAGAGCCTGGTACTGCTTGTTTCTCCTCCATTCCAGTCCCATATTTTCCTCCAAAAAGTTCTACCAGAATTAGTTTCCAAAATCTACAGGCACAAAAGGCAGATCCACTACAAACCTGAAAGAAGCTATCTCACATTTAGACATGGGTATATGCAGACCTGGCTACTGCTGGAAGAGAGCATGGCCTAGTTAAAAGGAATATCTGCATCCTTTTGTGGATAGCATTTGCAGCTGTGCAAATCCACTGCAGTAACAGTGGCAGCAGAAGAAATAAAAGGTTAGCACCTGATGTGTATATGGAACAACAGGACTGTTCTTTGAATCTTTGAGCCATGAACACAAGTCCAAGTTGCTACAAATTAAGGTAGAGCATGAGCATGTAATGCATTCCATGCTGTGGTAGCTGCTTGTGCCTCTTTTCTTCCCCTGTTGTAAAGGTCAGCCTGCTGACCTTCGGTGAAGAACAGAGCTGTGGCCCTTGCCATTGATACTGCTGGGTCACAGCGTATGTGGCTTTTCTGTGAAACAGATGATAAATGCATTCACTTGTGTCGTGGTTTAGCCCCAGCTGGCAACTAAGCATCATGCAGCCGCTTGCTCACTCCTCCCTCCCCCAGTGGGACGGGGGAGAGAATCGGGAAAAAATTAATGGGTTGACATAAAACCAGTTTAATAGGACAGCAAGAGGGAAGGAAACAACAATGATAACAATAATAATAATCCTGACAAAGGAATGTACGAGAACAAGTGATGCCCAATACAGCAATTGCTCACCACCCGGCGATCGATAGCCCATCCCCAAGCAGCGATTCCTGCCCTCTGGCTAACTCCAGTTTATGTACTGGGTATGACGTTGTATGGTAGGGAATATCCCTTTGGCCAGCCTGGATCAGCTGTCCTGGCCATGTCCCCTCCCAGCTTCCCATGCACCCCCAGCCTCCTTGCTAGCAGGCCAGCACAAGAAGCTGGACTGTCCTTGACTACTTAGCAACAGCTCAAAACATCAGTATGTTATCAACATTTTCTCATCCCAAATCCAAAACAGAGCCTCACATTAGCCGCTGTGAAGAAAATCAACTCTATCCTGGTGAAACCATGGCAGCTTGCTAGCTCACTTCAGGGTCCTTCATTTCTGCACCTACAGGCTGAAATTCCTGGCCTCGCTGAAAGCAAGTTCCTACTGGAACCTCTTATGTTTTCAGTATGCACCCTCTTGGCCACAGTCTTTCTGTACCCTCTTTAGAAAGCAATCAGTACAGCTCTAGAGAGACATTTAGCCTTCAGATGTCCTTACTTTCTCCATAAGCAGTGGGCTGCTTTTGTGTGCTTGTTTGGGACTGGCTGTTCCCAAGACTGTTCCCTGCTCTCTCTGGTCCAGCTCCCACAGCAACAGTGGTAGCTTTGCTTGTCCTTGGGGGTGATGCTTTTTGCCTTTAGAGCTGACCAGTGCTAAGTTTCTCTCATTCAGCTTTTCCAAGTGTTTGTTTCTGTGTACAGTCCTATTCTGACCTGGCTGTGAGATTTCCCTGGGGGAGCTTTACAGCTCAGTGTGTTTATGGGAGTAGCAGTAAAAATCCAGCCACAGAGATGCTTTTTTTCCTAGATTGCCTGCTCTCAATTAGGTTCTCCCAGACCTCAGGGTGTATTAACATACTGTCTGCAAGCCAATACAGACTTGTTCCACCGGGAACTGGCTTGCTGTTAATACTGGACCCACCTGGCTTTGGGTCAGGCAGTGCCAACTCTTCTTGCCATTTTTAGCACATTCCACTAAACTCATTAGTGTTTTGTGCCTTTGGGGGCTGACAGGGAGGGACAATTTACAGGGCCTTGATGTGTCTATGGAAGTTTTGCTTGACTGCATAAAATTCAGCTTCAGCTCCAGCAAGGGCTGTTATTGTTAGAGTATGAGGATTGTTTTTACTTTCTTTTATAGCAGCGCATGGGAAGTCAGGCTGTTGCCTGGTGCTAGTGTGGAGGGATCCAACTGCCTGTTCCTGTCTTGCTGCAGCGGGAAACAGATGGCTGCAGGGATGTGTTTGGAGAGCCTGTTTGAGAAGACAAAGCCCCATTGTCTCCACAAAGGCTTCCCAAAGGATGACTTCATACCACCATGATTTGTGAAAACGCCTCTGAGTAAATGCAAAGTCACTGTAGCTTTTTACTGCAGAGATGTCTTATGGTAGCTGCTTGGAGTCTTGACCTGGGAATCGGTTGTTCTGCCAGGGAAACCTGTGTGGGCCCTATTGCACAGAGTATTTTATCTTTGACTGGTGCTGGCTCTTTGACAGGAGAGGCTCTGACATGTGGTTTGTATCACACTAGGTGTTGTTTCCCATTGGAGTGGAGCAAAATTATTCCCTTGGAGTAGGCTTCTGCTCTTCTTCCCTAGGGAAGAATCACAAGGCCCAGCATGGCAGGGAGCATGCAGGTGCTTCTCAGAGGCCGTGTCAGCAGTACAGGGAGTGACTGGAAGGGCGGCTTGTCAGAAATGTGATGTGTGACACAAGCCCTACTAAAGCAGTACAGCAACCATAGCTGTAAACAGGTATGTGCCAGAGTGGTGTTCCATTCAGCACTCAGACTTAGGTTTTACTGTAGCTATGGTTCCTGAGAGCTGTTGTCAGTAACTGTCATAACTCTGGCCTCTCTGTAGCCTATCTTGACCGAGTATGGTTCCTCTCCCTATGCGCATATGCATAAGCAAAGTCAGACTTAGACTTCTGCAGTTGAGTCCATCCTGGTGCTGCTGTGTTCTTAGGCCCTGAAGAAGGTGTCCAGGGTGCTCGAGTAAAGGATGCTGGGAATGAGACCCAAAATTAGATTATCACAATAACGTGGTTTCTAGAGTATGTGCAATCACAGGACAGTTGCGTTGAGCCTGGGCTCAATGCCATTGCTGTAGCTGACTTGGGAATCCAAGCTATTTGGTCCTTGGGGTGCTGAGTGTGGTCTTGGCAATGTAACCCTATCTGGGGAGGGAGGAGAGTGTGGTTTAGGGCAAATTCACATCATAGGTGTGAAATATAGGTACAGAAATTTAAATGAAAACAACAGGACTTGCAGCGTTCCCGTTAGCCATGGTTAGAACAACTTTATGATGGGCCATTCCCAGAAAGTGGTAAATGTTATGTACAAGCTACTTTGTAATTGGAGGGATCCCACCTGCCCTCACATGAGAAATACCTCATGATAGATACATGATAGGATTCAAGCCTGTTGAGGATCCATCAAGAAACACTGGGGATCAGCACCTCAGCCACATGCAGAGTGAGACAAGACACAGTTAATGATGTATCTTTCTGTTGATGCTCGTAGCCTTTATTTGGTCAGTGCTAGAAAGCATATACAATGAATTCCCTTTCCTCCCTCTGGTTATCTTGAAACTTGTGGAGTGTTATCATTTTTCATGTAAATTTTATTTACATGAGGGAATTGTGGCAGTGGAGTGACAGTTCCCTTGACTGAATAATCTATACCAGCAAAAGGACTCTCTTGTTACTGAAACCCTGTCTATAGGAAGACTCATGCTGGTCTTTCAATGTTGAGCAAGCTTTTTTTTTCCTGCTAATCTGTTATAATTTCTTAGTGCAGAGGGAAAAACTCTAATGAAAAACTCATTTTTGTTTTTACCAAGTTCATACTTTCTCCATCTTGTGTAAGAAAGATCCAGTCTTGTGGGTACCAAAGTACCAACAAAACATAGGCTTTTGACTTTAGGAAAATACAGGGAATTTTAATGCAACAGACAGGAGAGAGGTCCAGCATAGATGTCTAATGTGTTAGTTTTATTTAAAGATGGTCTCTTGGTGCTAGAGTAAGAAATGTTCTTTAAAAAAAAAAAATCAAATAAATAAATAAATAAATAAATAAAAATAGGAATAATTTTCTGTTGAAGAGTTTAGAAAGCATCCGGCTTTCATCTTGGGAGGAACGGGTGCTGTAAAGCATTCTTCAGAGTAGGGTGTAGGGAGGTTGTCCTAATTCTTCCTGGAACCTGCAAGCCAAACATGAAATAAATGTTACTGGAATCTGTTTCTCTCTCGGTATATGCCACCATTGTCAGCAGTGCTTTTACCTACCAAATCAATAGACACAGGGTTTCTTTTGAAAAAACAATACTAGCGTAAATATTAGACTAAAATGAATTCCTTTCTCACACTCTGTCATATTAGAGACTTAAATGACCCAGATGCAGTCTGTTCTATTCAGCGAAATGGCTTAGGCGGGACTCACCGTTGCAACCCATTCCACTCAGGGAGCCGATTCTATCAATTCTCCTCCCGAAGCAGCCAGAATCTCTCATCATCCTGGGCATCTGCAGCCCCCGCAGTCTCTTCAGGAAGGAGTCCCTGTAGGACAGAGGCGGGCTGGGCACTAGCCTGGGTTCAGCCTTCTGGTCATCAGTGTCATCTATGAGTTCTGGTGGGATCTCCTCCTGGGTTTTGGGCTCTTGCAGGTCAAGATTGGACTCCAGGGCTTCAATCATTGCAAACTTATCCTCCAGTCTCTCCAGAAGAGCCTACAAGAGAAGGATTAATTTCATGAAACTCCTAGTTTTGTGGTCATTTGCTAGCTCTTCCAGTCATCCAATTCTGCATTTATCAATGGTCCCATAGACACTCTTAGGGAGACTATTAGGCTGGATCCCAGAGTTGCTGGTGGTACTTGAGCTCTGTCCTCTGCAGTAAATCCCTGTTCATATTAATTCCACATAGGTGGGTACCTCAACCTGATTGAAGCTACTTGCCACAGAAATGTATCTTAGTGACAAGGTTAGAAGAGCTCTTGGCAGAGGAAAAAAGCAATGTCTGAGTTGCACAGGGAGACACTACTCAACCCACCAAAGATACACAATCTCAAAGTACCATATGAATCCATAGTCATTCCCATGTTCTCAGAAGTTGCCTGTGATGCTGCTTGCCAGCAGTTGCCTTTCTCGTTTTTGCTAAGACCATCTACTTTCTCATCACCCCTAGCTATTTCAGTGGCCATCACTTGGAGAAGCTCTTGGTGGTTTCACTAATCTCTGCCACAGGAGTTACAGGATTGCTGCTCCTTAAAGTAACACACACCTCCTTGAAAATATCTGTGGTGATAAATTTATGTCTGCTATGTGACTTCTTCCTAGGTACCATTCTGTCTAATTTTTAAAGCTTAATGTACCAGGGATCAGATAACCTCCTCATGGGCAGCTCAACCAATTAGAGGAACCTAATTGTCCATCTCTAGAAGTAGAGTGGAGAAGAGTGAGCTTTATGGTTTGCTTGACAGTGAATACATTTGGAAGCCACTCTTCTCAGATAGCTGCTGGAAACAGCCTGGAGGCATGATGCAGTTTTAGCTTTGGCTAACACTGTCCTAATCACCTTAGGGAGTTTGTTCTCAGGGTCTGATGCTGCAAGAAGCTGGTCACTGGTACCAGTGCAAGGAAATGTTTGAGCTTTCAGACTTCATCTTGCAAGTCTTAAGCTTGTATTGTGCTGCAACAACGAATGTTCTCTATCATTCATTAAAATACTGTGGTAATTTCATAGCTCTAGAAACTTTCCTGGATGAGTCACACTAAATGATCATACTATTCCTCTAGCAAAGGATTTTTTTTTTCTTTTTTTTAGAAAAAGATCCCTTTTCTAAATCTAAATCTAAAAAGATTTAGAAAAAAATCCTTTTTCTAAAAGCTTGACTTTGAGTGCTCTGCTTTACCTCCTCATCTCCCATCCCCATGCAGCCAGTTCTCTTAAATCCACAAAGCTAGAGCCGTATGCCTGTCCTGCTTCACTGTTCCTGCCATTTAGTGGGATAAACAGGAGCCCACCTTTCTAGTTGTTCTTATAGAGCTACTGTGATGATTTGTTCCTTCTCTGGGACTTTGCTTCCAGGAAGGTGGATTTTTAAGAGAAATAGAACCGAAAACCCAAAGCAGACATCCCACAACATCAGAATTTTGTTTCCCACTGCTACCCAGGAGCTCAGGTGGACCCAGCACTGGAGGACATTGCTCTGTAGAGCTTCTTTGAACCCCTGTGAAGAACTGAGACTTTGCCCCGTGGCATGTGATCACTGATGTGACTATCCGATCGCACAAAGTAAAGGCACAAACACTACCTCACACTCTGCACCCCAAAAGTTTAACCTTGCAAAAGGAGAGAGTCCTCACCTCCATGCTGGCCAGTTCCTTGGCAGGGCTGAGGCTGTAGATAGGGTTGGCTCTGCTGGACTGGAGTTGGATGAGAAGTAGCAAGAAGAAGCCACAGGAAAATGAGCCTTTAGTGTCCATGGCGCTGGGTTCGTTGGGAATAGGGAAGTTCAGACTGTTTCTTCTGAGATGTCTCTTCAGGTCTCTCTCTTCCTTGTCCTATCCTCTCTCTTCCAAAGCTTGTCTTTTATACTTTTTGGGTGTGATCTCTGCTTCCTAGGTTATCAGTGGATTTATCTGGGGCACATTCCAGTCCCACTGCAGGCATGCAGCTCTGTCAAGGGAAGATTCCCTTTATTAGCTGTCATTAGGCAGCAGCTGCTGTTGCTGAGGAATGTATGTCACAAGTCAGTGATTTCATGTCACTCCCCCTCCTCTTGATACCAGGCGCTGTGATTACATAGTCCAGTTGGAAATTCTTAGCAATTTTCTTTCAAGAGACCCCTATGGTCAGATTTACGGAGATGGGAAACAACCCTGAAACTGCTCTAAACTCTGCTCAGTTAGAAGCTTTCCATAGGGAAATTACCTTTTACAGGGAAAACAATAGGCTTTTCAGATGAGTATTTGGTGCAGAGTAAAGGCTGAAGATAAATCTACTTTTAGGACACCTAAAGTATCGTGCACACTTTCCTTCTATATATGGAATATGCGCAGGCACCGCATACCATGGAGTGTGCTGAAAATCCCAGGTTTGGGCCACTTCTCTTTTCCCATTGCTGTTGAGGTGATATCATCATTGAGACGTTGAATTTATATGTTGCCAACAACAGAGGCGCCCCGATCTGCACCTCAATACAGACGGTAACTTCTACACTGACTCTGCAGGGACACCGAGTACCTCCAGCCCCCCACGACAGCTGACTTCGGCACCATTGAAAAACGCTAGTCTTTATTAACAGCTAAACGTTTAAATCAGTGGGATTTCTTTAAACATCGATGGTAAGGCTTGACCCTACATCATTAAAACTTAAAGAAGAGATGGTCAGATTCAGGAATAATCCTCTTGTACCATCATACAAGAAAGCAACTTGCTCGACGAGAACTTTAGATACCTGGCTTTCGGTGTTATTCAGCAAAGGTATCAGAATCTGGCCCCAAGGAAGAACGAATGAATTTGTGTATATGTGTGTTTTGGAAGGGGTTAAAATGAAATGTTTAGTTTAATATATTAAAAACAAGAAGTATTTATTTGTTTCTATGAGAGCTGATGTTTTCGAAATTACCTTAAAGCTGCCTATGCTTAAATGAGAAATTACAAAACTGCAGATTTGCTCCCAATTCCTCTTCCAGTGTTGTCTTTGTGCGTACAGTGCAACTAAGAATTAATCTTTTTTACAGAACTGCAGGAGAGTTCTAAATCGTGAAGTGTATTGTTTATCCTGCATTTTCCCAACATTTCTTGTTATTCTAAATTGAAACAAGAATGAATATATGAACAAATTGAATATGTCAGTCTAGTAATAATTTGTTGACTCTTAATACGAATATAGGTCTTGAAAGAATCTCCCGAGTACGCTTTCTAATTAATAATAGAATGATAAAATATTTCTCATGTCTTGAATGTCTTAACATGGTGTTTGTGTACAAACATGTGCACACACTGTTCACATGATCAGCTACCAAAATTATACTAGAAAGGACATTCTCAAGGTTGTGAAGTCAAGCTCAATTGCTATTTTTTCCTAATATAGCCTGAAGTCAGCCCAATTCTTCATGTCTTCTGATGAAGTCCTTTATTATATGAGCACCCCCTATTTTTCCTCAATGCTTTAGTTTTTCAGTACATGGAGGCAGTACTTGGGGTTTTTTGTATTATTGTGTGTCCCAACACATCCTTATTTTGTGCTATTTAAATTGTGCTTGAGAAAGAACTAAGATCCTGATAGCTTTTTCTTTTTAACACTCTGTACTGCAGTGTCTGTATAATTCGCTAATTAGTTACAAGTATTCTCTTACTGCTGCTCTTGGGTGTGTATGTTTGTGTTTGCACCAGGGCGTAACTTCATTTTTTAAACTGAGAAAGATAAACTGGAGTTTATCTTTAGTGTGAGAAGATAAACTGGAATTATTCATTAATATTGAGTGTCCAATTTAAGATAACTAGGATCTGTTATTATTTTTTGCTCCTTTCCTTTCACACACCCCCCACTGGCTAAGTATTCTGTAGTGCTGTCTCTGTGCAAAACTACTGTCGCTTGATCTGATCTTTGCCCGAGAACTCAGCACATCTGTAAAGCTACTCCTGGGGCACAAACCCAGCAGCAAGAAACAAAGGAACACAATTTTGGTCACGCGTATGAAATATTTAGCTTTGACCTGTCCCTGTGAAACAATCTAATATTCCAGGATTAGATTCAATAACCTGCACCCAGAGATACTTCTTTCTTTTACTGTTTTTTTCCTTTCCCATCTTCTGTATTCCACAGCAGATAAATGGGATATAGGGCTGACTTCAGCCTTGACAATGCTTTTTAGGACAGGGAGATTTCTGTGCACTATTTCATGTACTATGTACGGAAGTATGTAGAGGGGATAAAATGGCTGACCGCCACGGTAGCTATTGTATTTTCAAAGCCAAATTCTGCCCTCTATTATCCATCTCACAGTCCTGCCAAAGCAAATGGAGTGTAAAATGTCAGAACTCAGCTCATCATTGCTGAAGCTATAAAGCTCACTTGTTTGTTTGCTTGTGGTATCTCAGTATCATCACCCTGGCAAGATTAATATGAACTTTAGCCTTTATAGCCCAGCAATGGGGGTAGTCAAGATCCAGGCATTGCCCATGCTCAGCTGGCCATTTGCCTAGTAAACCCTGTTGGGAGTCTGAACAGGGCAGCAGGTTCTTATAAAAAGCATACTGTGACCAGTTTTAGGGTTGGGCAATTGGGACATTTCCCCAGCATCCCAGGGTATGGAATAGGAGGTGTGGGGATATGAGACTCCACTAGAAAGCAGCACTGGTTGCTCAGAGCAGGAAGGGAGAGCAGCAGGGGTGCTGCTGGCAGCCCCGTGTGTGGATCTCTGTGAGGAGGAGGATGGTACATGGACAGAGCTCAGCTCAGCGCCTTCCCCAGCAGGGTGGCAAGATGTCCTTGGTTTTCAGCCCTGTAAGCCTAAGGGGTGGTGTCTTGTGGATACCTTCTGCTGATAGATCTGTCCTAACTGATACCCCCTACGTGCTGCACATCCTTCCAGTGACGTCCATTCTCCTATTGCCATTTTGCAGCTGAAGAGTGCTAGAGCGTGAGCTGATTGTAAAGACCCTTTGTAGTCCTGTTCTGAGGAACAGACTGGGTTTGAATTCCTTTCATCTCCCAGTGACTAAACCCTTTGACAAGACTATGCCATAACCCACCCAAGCTCTCCCTCCCTGCCTCACAATTTGGTTAGATTAAGAAGGAAATTGAAGGGACAAGGCCATCAGTGCGGGAAACAAAAAGGAAATGTAATAAAGTCCGGTGCAGGGCACACAGCATCAAGATCATAGGACAGGCCATACTGCAATTAAGATAGTTAAGTGGTGCCTCACTTTTTCCATGGGGGAGGAAACCTATTTTCATCCCAAACATGGATTGTTTCTCTCGCTGATCGGGATATATTATCTCATCTCTGTGATGTGGCTGCCCCTTCCTTTGCTGGGCTTTCCAGGCTCGACGCCGGCAGCACGAGCCCAGCCTCTCGGTTCCTTTGGAACAGGGTGTTTGGCAATGCCTTCAGCCTTTCTGTCTGTTTAGGGCTCCCTGTGCTTCACAGCCTTGTCTTGAGAGGCCAGAGAGGCCTTCGCACAAAACCCGCGCAGAAGAGCGAGAGGGCTTCGCTGAAGCCAAGGGACATCAGCTGGCGACTGCGCTGCGCCGGGGCAGCTGGGC
>NW_010547174.1:0-1059 GCF_000687285.1 Phaethon lepturus
GGGGCTTGCTGCAGGGAGGGGTGGGCTCCCACGCCTGCCTCCTGCTAGGAGACCCTGCCCTGCCCAGAGCCGCCCCGAGGTCCTGCCTACTGCCCTCACCCCATGCTCTCTTGGGTGCCCAACCCTACAGAGATCCCTTGTCCTGGGGTGCTCAGGAACCTCCTGGCAGTGCCCACAAGGGGCTCAGGAGCACAGGCACCCCCAAAGACAGAGGCTGTGCCCCAGGGCCCTCTGTTGCACCCACGCACGGTCCCCCGGTGTGCACCCCGCGACGGAAGGGGCATCTGCCTTTTGTTCCCTTCCTCCTCCTTCCTCGGGAGGCACCAGCCGTGAGCAGCCGCCGGCCTGAGCTCCGTCCCTGCGCAGGGCTCCCATCTCACCTCCGTGAGCGGAGAATTCAGAGGGGATCGCTGGGGCCATGCTCCTCGCAGCCAGGGCCTGGGCCAAGTACGCCCCAGGGCAACCTAGAGAGGCTCGAGGGGATGTCGGTCCTCTCTGAATGTGGTCTTGTCCTCCTCGGGGCCAGCAGGTCTTAGGGAATGGCTCAGGGCAGGATCTGGTCCATAAGGACATCCTATGGGTATGGCTTCAAAGATTACCTGGGGGGAGCACCCCTGCCTCCCCAGGGGCTCCGCCAGCGCAAGCCCTGCACCAGGGTGAAGCCGCGTGGAAGGGACGGAGGGGACCAGGGCAACGGCAATGCCAGCTGGGCTCGTGGCTCATGCAGACGCCGTGGAAAGTGAGATAGTCCCTCACAAAGCTGCTCCAGGAGCAGAGCGAATTCCCCGTCCTAGGGGTCCCTGGAGAGCTCTGGTCTCACCCACCCTTCACCTGCCTGGAGGAGCACAAGAGGGACGACCAGCTCCCCACACATCCTTCTCCGGCTGTAGGCAAATCTCTCGCCCCATTTGGTGCTGAATGCCTCTCCCTCCCTGACACCAAGAGCCAGGCAAACTGGCAAAGGGATTTCACTCCTTGCAAAGCTTGTTCCACGCTTCTCCCAGGGCCCACCATTAATCCCGGAAAGCCTGACTGACCCCGGGAAGCCCGGCTGCCCGC
>NW_010547174.1:1152-1409 GCF_000687285.1 Phaethon lepturus
CCCCCCCCGGGCGGTGGCTTAAAGTACACGGCCAGTGTCCGAGGCCGTGCTGGGAAGCAGTGGCAGAGGAGGGAGCTGGGTGCGGGCAGCACGTTGCCTGTCCAGGCGCCGGGCTCCGCTCCCCGTGCCCCTGCCTGCTCCTCCGGCAGCTTGGCAGTGCCCGCAGAAAGTCAGCTCGACGCCCGTTTGCTGGTAGCGCTCAGCCCGTGCCCACCTTGGGACCGACTGACCCGGGGATGCTTCCACCGGCGCGTGCT
>NW_010547175.1:0-4706 GCF_000687285.1 Phaethon lepturus
TGTCCTCACAGGAGAGGTGTTCCGTCCCTCTAACCATTTCCGTGGCCCTCCTCTGGACTCTCTCCAACAGGTCCATGTCTGTCTTATGTTGGGGCCCCAGAATTGGACTCAGGACTCCAGGTGGGGTCTCACCAGAGCTGAGTAGAGGAGCAGAATCCCCTCCCTTGACCCGCTGGCCACACTGCTTTGGGTGCAGCCCCGGATACGGTTGGTCTTTTGGGCTGTGAACGCACATTGCTGGCTCATGTCCAGCTTTTCACCCACCAGTACCCCCAAGTCCTTCTTGGCAGGGCTCCTCTCAATCCCTTCATCCCCCAGCCTGTACTGATACTGGGGGTTGCCCTGACCCATGTGCAGGACCCTGCACTTGGCCTTGAAGTTGAGGTTGAATCTCATGAGGTTCACAGGAGCACATTCCTTGAGCTTGTCCAGGTCCCTCTGGATGGCATCCTGTCCCTCAGGTGTGTCAACTGCACCACTCAGCTTGGTGTCATCTGCAAACTTGCTGAGGATGCACTTGATCCCACTATGTCATTGATGAAGATATTAAAGAGTACTGGTCCCAATATGGACTCCTGAGGGACACCAGTTGTGACTGATCTCCATCTGAACATTGAGCCATTGACCACTACCCTCTGGATGTGACCATCCAACCATCAAATCCACCCATCAAATCCGTATCTCTCCAGTTTAAAGAAAAGGATGTTGTGGGGGACCATGTCAAAGGCCTTACAGAAGTCCGGATAGATGACACCCGTGGCTCTTCCCTTGTCCACTGATGTGGTCACTCCATCATAGAAGGTCACTATCATGTAACAACTTGCTCCTTCATCAGTCTTTCTCATTATATGTTGCGATAAGCATTTTCATAACCGAAAAGCTTCATATACCTCAGAACAGTCACTGAAACATCTGAACAACAGCTGTGAAAAGGAAAAGAGACTTTGGATCTCTTCTTCTTACAGACTTGGACTCTGGACTTGAGTGCTAATTTTCCAAAACCAATTGAATTGTCCAAAATGCCAGAGAGAGGCTCACAGCTGCCATGTTGAATTATTTCCTTATGTGATTACCAGGACTAAAATATTTCCATCCAGTAATTGTCTCATACCGTGAAAGCAATATATGTGAACCTTTTGAAAATACAGGGGTTTCTGTGTGTGCGTCTAAGACATCTCTTCTGTAGGACCACAACTGGGAAGTGCTGTTTATCTGCAAATGCATATAAAAGGATATTACCACTGAGGGAATACAGTCTTGTATTACCTTTTTCTTAAAAAAATCAGTAATGATAAGACCTATGAAGCCAATTAGGATTTAATTTTTAAACTACTCCAAAACTTTTTAGGATCTAAGGGAATGGATTTCAAATATTTTTAGGTATTCAGGCTTATCACTCTACTGTTTCCTTTTATATTAGTTGAGAGATGGTTTTTCACTGCTTTATTGCTACAAAGGAGGGAGCTAGGAAATTTTTCTGGAGACATGGATTATGCAATGAAGATCAACATTTCTTTAAAGACTGGAAGCAGTGTCAAAACATGAAAACTATCTGTTTCTTTTGAATAATTCTGCTTCAATGAGTAGATAATGCCTTTTAAATAACTCCCAAGTAGATGTAATACATATAATTTTCTACAAATGGCAACTTTGAAAAGGTATGCTGCTCTGATGGAATGTGGCAAGACTTTAGGTAGCTGTAGGAATATCTGGTAGGCAAGTTTCATGCTGTGGACTTCTGCCAGTGTATCTTAACTCAAATCTGCAAAAATATGCTTTGTTCCAGTGTTGATCCTGCTAGGTTGCCTGAACTGTAGTGACGTCAAGTCTCTTAAGGATCATGGGAAAAAGATGATAGTATTTAATTCTCTTCCGTATGAGCATTTTAATATCTTGCCTCAGAAACTTCAGCTTCTTTCATTTGACAAATGAGGAAGTATAGGCCCTTGACTATTCCCAGTGTCCGAGTTGAAAGTGAGATACAGTAGTGGAAGCCAGAACAGGAATGTACATCCTGATTCTCCATTTCTGGTTAGTGAGGCTTCCTGTAACTTCACTTCAGCTAAGTGTTGTTTCTGTAGAGCAGAGGCAAAAGCTAGAACAAAAGAAGTCAGCAAGTATTTTCCATATAAACAAAAAGAATTCTTGCTCTCTCCTGTATAATGCATTCTTGAGGAAGCATTCTTTTGTAACAATATGTTTATGTATAAAAGAATAGTAAGCACAAAAATATAAACCTCTGAAAGTTCTATATACAAAGTCAATCTTATTTCTCCCCCTTTCTGCATCTATTTTAAGATGTTTTACTGCTGTATTTGGTAACTAGTACAAATGTACTCTATAGTAGTACAGTGTGTACTAAAAATACATGTGAAAAGTGCATAGATGACTTAGAATTTGAAGTTTCATCTTTAAAAGCAAAGAGAAAACAGAGTTCTGGGTGGAAAGTTAATGGCAAATTTTCTTTTCCTTCACAGTGGCTTAGGTATGTTATGAGATTAAAGATCCATCTGGTGCTACTTTTATTTTCTCACTTCAGCTTTACTGATAGTATTTTCTCAGTATTTCTTTTTTTTTTTTTTTACAAAATTGACCATATTTCATATGGCTGAAGCAAATATTATTTCTTTACACTGATGTACTGGTTTTGGCTGGGTTAGAGTTGATTTTCTTCACAGTAGCTTGTATTGTGCTATGTTTCAGATTTGTGACCAAAACAGTGTTGATAATACACCGATGTTTTAGTTATTGTTGAGCAGTGTTTACACAGCAACAAGGCCTTTTGTGTTTCTCATGCTGCTCCACCAGCAAGTATGCTGGGGATGCACAAGAATTTGGGCGGGGACACAACCGAGACAACTGACCCCAACTGACCAAAGGGATATCCCATGCCATATGACATCGTGCTCAGTGGTAAAAAGCTCAAGGAAAGGAGGAGGAAGGGGGAATGTTTGGAGTGATGGCGTCTGTCTTCCCAAGTAACCATTATGCGTGATGGAGCCCTGCTTCCCTGGAGATGGCTGAACGCCTGCCTGTTGATGGGAAGTGGTGAATGGATTCCTTGTTTTGCTCTGCTTGCGTGTCCAACTTTTTGTTTACCCATTAAACTGTCTTTATTTCAATCCACAAGTTTTCACACTTTTACCCTTCCATTCTCTCTTCCATCCCACTGGGAGCGAGTGAGAGAGCGGCTGTGTGGGGCTGAGCTGCCAGCCCGGGTTGACCCACAACAACTGACTACTTAGAACAGAACAGGACTGACTCATAACTGGCAGACGCAGAATGAGTGTTTTCGTAGAAGCAACAGCCTTGCCCTTCTGCTTACAGACCTGTGGTGCATGAGCTACAGGTGTCACTATGGTCCTCTGAAGAACTTATTCCAAACAAAACTCTGTGTGAGAACAATTTCCTAAGGTAAATTATGCTGCTGCAGGTCTTAATATTGCAGGGCACTGAGAGCATGTCTGCAAAACACTGCCACATTCTCTGGCTCTTTGTGGCACTGTGTGTCAAAAGAGAGTTTCTGTTCTCCTCAAAGCGTTTGTTGTGCAGCTGGAGGTAAGGAGATTATACAGGCACAGAAATAAGTAGATACAAAGTTGAATACAACTTCACTGCAACAAGTCTAACACAGTGACAGAGGCACTTCACAGCTCTCAAGCGACCCATGTTATTTTGAAGTTATGACACTGGAGTTCATTCAGTGACTTTGCTTTCCTGATTGTTCTGTCGGCAAGGTGAAAGAAAAGGAAGAAACTTCCCTCCAGCAGTTTTGATCTGCATGAGCAATCCAAGTGACAGAGAGCTCTGTGATGAAAGGCGAAGTTGTCAAAGATGATTCAAGAAGTTCAGGGAGAAGCAGAGAAGTTAATGAGTTGACTGGGATGACGACTTTAATGGAAGGATAGAGGGGACATCATAAATGAACTAGCTCCCCTTTCTGCTTCTCTCCTTTTCATTGTCCCGTTATGACAAGGTCAATGAAGGTTATATACGTAGAATATCAGGATTCTCCACATTTTAAAAACAAAGTTCTCTCTTTATTAAGAAACCTATGTTGAGCATAGCTGCTGGTAGCAGCACATGCCAACTGACTTATTTTTCCACTTTCTTCTCTTTGCAACATGTGCTCTCCTTGCCAAGTTCTTTATTACGTCTCTTTATGGTGGTTATTTTTGCTGAAGTGCTTTTGTGAAAGCTATTGACAATTCAGGGGGACTAAAGGGATTTGAAAGTTATTAGCTCATCATTGAGAAATAATTTTACTCTCTCCTGGCTGTTTTACTGCTACATCATGTTAGATCTTGGTGCTCTTTCGGTATGCAGTTCCCTGGATCATTCTTATTTGTATCACTGCTTGATTGTAGGGTAATGGCTCCTATCGTGTTCCTACCAGCCTTCCTTTGTCAACTTCAGGTTCCTTTCATGGCTCATGGTTTCTTCTACATGAAGCAAACTGAAGTATTTTCTAGGTCCTCCTGATATCATCGGACTCAATGAGCCAAGCAGTTTCATGAGTTTATCCACAGTTTCTGTCAGACTACTGCCAGCACTGCCTCGGCTCTGTAGCCAATCTGAACTTGAATCACTGTGCTTATTCTCCACTTGTGAATGCCACAGTTTCAGACCTTTTTTTGAAAATGAAGCCAACCTTCCTAAGCTGGTATTTCTCCAATTTCCTTCTTCCCTTCCCTTCCCTTCCCTTC
>NW_010547176.1:0-10710 GCF_000687285.1 Phaethon lepturus
GGAAAAGAAAAAGGAAAAGGAAAAGAAAAAGCAAAAGAAAGCTAAACCTCAAAAAAGGATATAAATTTTCCTGAGGAAGAAGCAGTGATGGGGCACACTAGTGCTGAAGGGAATCCCTGAAGATACCGCATATGGGAGTTTCAACAGCAGCAATGTGCGATGCTGTCTGTCTTTCACACTTCTTAAGAGAGCCTGGTCTGGTGGTTGTTAAAAGTAGTTCAAGCAGTACTAGACTAAACAACCCCCAACGTGACAACTTCCTTCTTCCATGCTCCTCACAGACCCTTCACCCACGCCAGGGCACATCTGCCTTCGGCACCCACACAGCCTCAATACACGGGTCAGCACCCGAGCCACCCGTGAGCCACCCATGAGACAGAAAACACTCTGCTCCTGCTGCTGTAGCTGCTCCGCAAGCTCTGAAGCTTGGAGAATCACGATCACCATGTGTGTATTGCCCCAGCTCACTTACATGGCAAGTAGGGATTGCCCCATCCCGCTATTCCTGACCTAGCCAGCGCTATGGGAAAGGAGGGATGGAGGAAGGTCATGTTTCTACACCAACTGTCCCCAACACCATTTGCACGAAATGTATCGCACTCTGAATGCAGTGTCTTCTCCTAAAGCCAGTCAAGAAAATGGTGCTCCTTCCTGTCCTGCTGCGCCCCACGTACTTTCACTATTTGCATCTCACATTTGTTTTTTTCCACTGCAAGCAAGATTTCTCTCAGTGTTGCTGATGAGCTGGAAAAAAGAAATAAGGGGAGAAAAATAAAAATAAGTGAAAAGAAGGAAATAAATTTTTCACCTCGTGCATGCACTGCTTGAACTACAACATTTGTACGTGCGAATCCTGAATAAGTGCTTGACCTCTTCATTGTTTCTTCATTTATTGTACTCTCCGTTCCACTTCCCACTCTCTATGCTACTGCATGTTAGAGATAGTTGCTCTTCAACCTGTTTTTCTTGCTTTGTTGAATTCTGACTCTGCAATCAGATGTTCGTGCAAAAACGCTTAATGCCAGCAGGACTCTGACACAGATTTGGGTGCACAAATGTCCCTGTCTTCAGTAGGGTCCTTTACTTAAAAAAGTAGAGTAGGGACTTTACTTAAAAAAAGAGAAAGCCCTAATATAATGATACATTTTAATTAATCCATGCACAACTCCTGTGGGAAGCACAAAGAAGATTCTACCCTCTCTCCCCAGCAGTGCTGCATAAAACCAGAAAGTATGTTTTCATACCCGTGGCTTTAATGGCAAGAGTCATGAGACATATACAGTATCATTTAAAAACGGCACTGCTTATACTTTCACCCTGTGAGTGGCTCCTTGTTATGGGGCTTACAATGGATTAGTTTCATCTTAAAAAAGGAGATAGAAGGATAACTCCTTGAGCATGCTGAATGAGGTACTGTGAGCTTGTTGTGATAAGGAGCTGGTATTAGTTGATTGGCATCAAACTTCACGGATTTATTTATAGCACATCAAGCATGATGACGACATGGATGCGGGTTGTCAAAGGAAGTCGGTTCCCAAAGAGACAGCTAACTATTTAAGGGCCGCATTTTCAGATATGCTTGAGACTCCGACCCTCTCTCCCATGAAACCGTGAACCCCGTTGCCTTTAGTCTAGGATATTTCACCTTTAAAAAGGTGCTTCGTGCTACTTTTGTAGCACCATTTCTCAGAGAGCCTCAGGGAGAGGCACCCACCCCTGAGAATTTTTCGCAGTGTACCTTTCCCCGTGAAAGTATCAACGGCACCCAAGGCGCTTGTACTTCCAGCTCCGGGTGCGGGTCTGGGCTGCGAGCCCGCCTGTGGGCTGAGACCCGCTCCAGGGCAGCCAGAGGCGGAGCCTGCAGGGTTATTTTCCCGTCAACTGCAAGCACCCATCCTGTTGAACGAAAGGGATGCGGTTACAGGGAGGACTCACAATTAAATGGCAATCCCTGTTCCCTTCTTTGCTTTTATTTCCAGGCCAAGTTGGTGCCATCCAGTTCAGCAGTTCAGCCCTAATCCAGCCAATACAGGCAGAGGCTCCCTCTGAACACCTGCCTGCGGGTGCATTACAGAAGCTGTAGGAAACTTAGAAGGATTTTATTCATTCTATCATTTTCAGAGGTGTGTGGAGAAGGAGATGGCAATTTTTCACCAGTAAAACTGCTTTTTACCTCATTACCTGGGCATCGCGTTATAACATTATAACATGGGAAAAACTTTATTCAAAAATTTTTGAAAGAACGAACGTGGGCTCCTCACCTAAAACAAAGCCTCCCCTTGTGATTTTTACCATGTTAACTTAGTCTTTGATGACAGTTTGGAACCAAGGTAATAAGTGAAGCTGCCTTTCCAGCCTATATTTCTAAAACTCTCAGAAATGGGAAAAATAAATTCAGCTGACTGATTAGAAACCAGAATGACTATGCTCACAAAGAGCTAACAAAACTCTACAGGATAACGCTAACTCACTGTTAAGGCAGCTCCATTGACTTCGGTCGACTTACAAGAGGAGTTGATGTGTTCCACTAAATTAGAAGCAGTCAGAAGTTTACCAGGTAAAAATACATATTTTCACTATACCCCCTGAAGCTTTTTCTTAAAACTTCTGCTTTAATCCCCGTTTTTGTTTTCAAACATACACTTACAAATTAAAATGGGAGATTTGTATTTGGCAGTCTACGTCCTCGTTGTTCCACGCCTCGGCTTCACAGTGTGGTTGTGCCCAACCAGTAGCAAATGAAGTCTATGTACTGAACAACTCGTGCCGAAGGAGAAGCAGCTGCTCGCTGCCACTGCTCTCTGCAGCACACAAATCTTGCGCTTTTGCAGAAAGAGAACAAATACTTGCAGAAAATACACATGGAGTTTGATGCTCAAGGGGTATAAGATTAGGTCCAGCATATTGACTAGGGAAATAGCCTGCAGGCCGTAGGCCAGGGAGGCTGCTTGCCAGTGACTTCATTAGGGCTTTTGCCTATGAAAGGGTTGCCTGTTTGCATCCTGGAAACTTGCATCAATACGTCATTTTGTGTGACTAGAGTAAGCAGAACGCGTCCAAAGCACTGGCCAGTTACGGACCTCAATCTGCCTCCATTTGCAGGCAATGTCACTCTTGAGAAACCAGGTTTTGATTTGACCTGAGGCTCTTTTCAATAGGACTTTCATTGCTGACTTCAGCTGACGGAGCACCTCACGCGAAGGTCCCCGTTCTCTTTTATACCTGCCCACAAAAGACAGGGGCAGCTGAACTCCTTCACAGACTTTGTCCAGGAATCTCAGAAACCCAAAATTCTTTGCAAAATTCAGGCAGTGCTTTGCATCCTCACGATAACCCTCCCTGCTCTCCACCCTCGCCTCATGGCAGCGGGGCACCCGCGAAGCCACGATGCCAGTGACTCCCAGAGCTGCTCTGCAGGAAGGGGAGCCGGGGGGAGAGAAAGGAAGGAATAGGGTTTTGTTGCAGATGCAAAAACTGCGCACGTCCGGCAGTATAAATTCACATCCTTACATTGCAAAATCTTGTGAGATGTGGTTCCAGCAGTTTAAGGGCAAAAGACAGGGAGAATCCAGCAAACAGTCTCCTTCTTGGGCTTCAGTGCCCTCTGATATTGTCAGGACAGGAGGAGGAGGGGTAGATTAGTTTGGTGGGCTTAATAAAATTGCTTCTGGAGTTAGAATTTTTTCTCAAAGACAGAGGAAGCAAAAAACCTAAGGAGCAATACCCCAGCTCCCCGAATTAGCACTGTACTCAGATACCTACAGCATCCGCACTCATGTAGGACAAAACCAGGAAATACAAGAATGTTGAATTCTTTGCTATATGCTAAAAAAAATTCTAGCAAGCATTTCACAGGCCTGTGCTAAATTACTACCCTTCTGTTTTTTTCAGAGACTATACTTTTTTCTTTCCTATTCTGCTTTTTTTTTTAAATTCACTGAGAACATGCATTTTAGTTGCCTCAAACTGAAAGCATAAAAATTTTTGTTAAAGGACAAACTGAAAGCGATTACCCTACTAATGAAAATAAAAAGCAGAATTACTTCTGGAGACTTCATCTACAGCCCACAGCACAGTAGGTCTAACGATTTCTGAGAATTCTTTAAGTATTTATGTCATAAACATGCTGTAACTGCCACACACATATATTTATTAGTCTGCTGAATCAATGTTGATTTGATCAGTTTACCTTTGACATCAGCATTTCATAAATTTCTTAGTCATTTCCCCCTGATGACCTCACAAAACACTCTTTAAAGCAGCACTAAGCTGTTTGAATGCTTCCCATCCTTTCCATTGTGCAGCCCTGCTCCTAAATTCTTACTCTTTTTCCTTTCCCAGTCCCCTCTTTCCTTCCCATTCCTTTTTCCTCTGACCCTGTGTGCTAAATTTCTGAATTAGTTGCATTTATCAGCTTACCTCTTAAAGTACATATCCTTGTAGTAAAGGGGAAGGACAAGTGAAAAATACAAAGTCTATTTTTAGCAGATGGGTCCTAATTGTACAAACTTTAGGGGGGTTATTTCTCTCTTCCCCTCCCCTTCCTTATTTTTTCCCCCCCCCCCCGCCAGTTCCTGGGTTGCGCTCCCTTCAATCTTGTCAGCTGTAAAATGGGTCTCTTTTTAACCTATAATGGATCAGCGAGATTAAAGGTGAAGTCATGAATTAGTAGCAGTGACAGCCCAGCACGATGGCCCCGGCAGCGGGGGGTCTCCCTTTGTGCTCGTCCACTCTGACCCCCCGTGCCACTCTCCGCCTGTGGGAACCGGACAAGAAGAATGTCGGGGTGGGGCCGGGGGCCGCCAGCCCCAGCCCCTGCGCCCGGCCAGCACCCCCAACACATTCTTTCCCTGGAAATATTCTGACATCACCCCGTCATACCTCCTCGCTGGCTCCTTCGTTAGCTCCTTTATGCCTTGCCGGCAACGGACAATGGGTCCTGCTGTAGGGTGGAGGAGGAGGAGGAGGAGGAGGAGGAGGAGGGGGGCATCTTTCCCAAGACAACTTTTTCAGAGGCCGTGGGCCTAAGGCAAGTACGCATTTGAAGATTGGGAGGTGGGTGAATCTTCTAGGAGTTGGGGTGTGTGGCTTGAGGTGCTACTGCCAATGGCAAAAAAAGGCAAAGTGCATCTGACGATGCACAAAGACTTGGGTTTTAAAACCTGAATTTCTAAACCAAAACCAGAGAGCTACCCTACCACAAACGCAGCTTGTTCAACTTTTTTCCCAAGAAGTGCGTCAAAACCTCCCGTTAGAACCATTGCAAATGTATGATGCATTTCCAGTCTCCTCCATGAAAGACTACGGTAAGGCAACGTCAGAGAGAAACACAAATAACAGGAGCTTCCTGTCGAGAATTTCTCTTTTGGGGAATACCTCCTAGCAGAGGGAAAGCAACAGAGCTACGTCTTTCTGCAAGTACGAGACAGGCTGGTCTTCCTGTTCCTGTTCTCTGGGATATATTCTGTCCTTACCAAAATGTAAATGCAGTGTTGGCTTCAGCCTATCCTCTAGGATAAGCAGCTAGACTTTTCATGGTCCTTCCCAATTAATGGATTCACTGATTAATTATAACAGGATTCCTCATTCTGGCCAATTTACCTTGTTGGTGAAGAAAGCTTCATATTTCTGAACATACTTTTATGATACTTCTAAAGCAATCCTATTGCACCTACCATCAGAGCTATCTCATCTCATATTGGTTCTTTGGGGGATACAACACACGTGCAGGACCCAGCCGGAAAGGACGGTCCCAGAAAACTTCCCTAGAAAACCATAGGAGGATCACTAGAAATAATTTCACTGTGTGAGGAGATGTTTCATTCCTGTGGTACCATAAAGTCTGGTGAGAATTCACTACCTCTGTGCCTTGAAGTTCTCCGCAGGACTGTCCTCCACATACCCTGGCAGAGTCAGGTGGGATTTAGGTCCCTGAAACAGCACAGAGGCGTTTTAAGATGCCTAAATTCAAAATTATAATTCCTGTTTGGAGGCTGCCTAGCCCCAGGAAAACTGTTTGTAGGATTCTGCCGTTTTGCTCTAAAAGATGCCAGGTCACTTGCTTTTCTGCCCCAGCTGGAGTACTTTGGCAAATGTCTCTTCTTCTAACTTTGCAGATATTCCTGGGGTTCACATGAAGAAAGTCTTGGTAAGGGAAGAAAAGTCTGTGTTACAGCCAGCTTTGTTTTCTTGTATGGCCCCATTTTTTTCTTTGCTGTGCCTCACCAGCCAAAGACTCCGCTAAGGATATGGGAAGATCTCCCATAAAAATGACTTGGAGAAATTCCAGATGGATACAG
This sequence comes from Phaethon lepturus, assembly GCF_000687285.1. Classification (NCBI taxonomy): domain Eukaryota; kingdom Metazoa; phylum Chordata; class Aves; order Phaethontiformes; family Phaethontidae; genus Phaethon; species Phaethon lepturus. The sequence goes on from NW_010547176.1 coordinate 6,300, forward strand.
GGAACAGACAGAGCAGACACCGTGAGCCTCTTCATCTCTTGGGCAACGTGTGCTCACGCAAACTAAACGTGACTGGAAAGGTCACCGCAGCCTGACATCACCCCGTTTGACACCTGACATCAGCCCCAGCCTGCTCCAGCCCACACCACCGGTTGAGCGTGCCCGTAGGCATTGCCGGGGGAAAGCAACAGCTCCGAGGGCTTCGGGAGAAGCAGTCTTGTCTCAGGCCCAAGCAGCAGTGGGAAGTGGGTGGAAGCAGTCAGCGAGATGTGCAGACGGCACAGCCTGAAACAGGTTCCTGAGTAGATGATCTGACAGCATTTCCACAGCAGTTCATGAGAGCTGTGCGATACCCAGTTACGCTTTCTGCAGGTCTGCTGGACCTTTCTCCCTAAACAGGCTCCATCCCCGCCCCGGCATCTACGAGGCTGCAATCCTTAACGCTACGTTTTGAAGACAGAGAGAAGTGCTTTGGAGTTGTACTTAACTGGCCAGGGAAGACTGCAGGGTGCCCATCGCAAAGTGTCGCTTTCTGCAAGGTGGCACATGAGTCCTGGACCAAATGGGATGCTCACAAGTCACCGCTGAAATCCCCTTCCATGTAATGCCCTCCAAGCCCAGGCCGTTTTGGGAGAAGAGTTCAGACCGCATCCAGCAAAGGGCTTAGCAGGCTGAGCAAGTTGCCAACCTGGTGTGTAAGATGTTCCCTTACACACCAGGTAGATCGGGAACCCTGTAAAGTGCAGCATCAGTATCCATCCAGTATCTACTATGCTCTTCTATTTCCCTTGGGGATGAGGTATTTGGCTGCTATCTTTCCTCTGTGTGAGAGAAATCAAACTCATGTCTCACTCTTCCTAAAGGGGAACCCAAGGACATACAACCCAACATATAATTGTATAGTTTCCTCAACAGGAAAGGTGGGGAAAAGGCTGATTTTACCCCTCAGACCTTTCCTTGAAACATGAGTAGGTCCCAGGTTTCCCCACTCAGCTACAGAGTCATGCTCCCTCTCTCTGGCTTGCCATGGAACGTGAATGCCTGGATGCCCCATGGCAATGCCCCAGCAAGCGATCTCCCAGCCAGGCGGTAAGCACACCCAGAAAATGGGAGAATATCTTCCCGGAAAGAGGAGGGGCTGGAGCCTCCTAAATCCTGGGCAAATGCATTGGACAGTAGACGTCTATAAAGGATTATATAAAACACTTGCTGTGTCCTACATTTATCAGTGTATGCTATTTAGTTTTTTTGGAAGAAGTGTTTTAGCCTCCCGTGATGAGGGGGGTGAGCGAGGGCGTGCACACAAGCAGGTAGGTCTGACCCCCCTTGGGGAGCACCTCGCTCTGAACCTTCCTCTCTCCCTGATGGTTACGGCCGGCAGCGCAGGCCGTTTTGGGGTGTCGCATACACCACGTGGGGATGTAGGGGCGTGGCATAGGGCTCAGGTCCCCGCTATGAGGAGGAGTGTGGGGTGGGAAGGTGTTCCCCATAGCATTCGTTTCTTCCCTTAAAGGCTTCTAAGAGCTTTCCTGGAATTTGGTCCTCACCTCACCCAAACACAAAGAGGAAGAATGGCATTAAACTTACGGACTGGTGGTGTTGCCACAAGTTGTGATTTCATTAGGTATATGATATTTCTTCTTTATGCTTGGGCTCTTGGATTCAGATGACTCAGTGGGACTCTCAACACTAAGGAAACAAAAAATGAGGCATCCTCAGGATCTGGAGAACAACTGGGAGACAACCATGTTTCTAACACTAATATCAGACAGCAAGCAACTGTTAATAGGTCAACGTCAAAAGGGACTTAAAAGTACTGTTGATTAAAAAGCATTATAAAGAACAAACTTTCTTGTTTTGATTTGGGTTTTTTTGAGATTTTAGAACCCATCTCAGGTTTTGTGGGCCTTGACTCCTACCTGCTGAATGGCAGAGCTTGGGAATACTCTGACTTCACCGCGGCCAGGAACATTTCATGGGTGTCCCCCTCTGGAGCTGGGGGAGGCTCCCCTCTGTGTTGGGAGGGGCGCTGGGCAGGGCTGGAAGTCTTCAGCCAGGATCTACAGGGGGAAGTCACTTCCCAGAGTCTCAAAGGGTCAGATATCTGTGGATTTGCCCTGGAGAGCCGTTCCCCATTCCCTCCCCCAGCCCCTACAGCTCTGTTCAGTCCTCTGCAACCCTGGGCCCAGGACCCAAGCAGCCATGGGGACAGCTCGAGCCTCCCTGGTGGCTCACGAGCAGCTGAAGAGGGGACCCAGCGGGAAGTTATTGAGTCCCAAGCCACCGTTATCTCTGGCTCCATTTCCACGTGAAACTCCTGAAGGGCTGCGGCCGCCCTGGTTACCGGTGTTAAATCCAGGGGAGCGCAGGGGCTACGCGCCGGCACGGGAGGGAGGTGTTATCGGTGCCGGACGTGGGGGCTGGCATGGACTACATTTTTCCCATTCCCTGTTCCTTGGAAAAAGAGGGAAAGTAAAGCGGCTGAACCATCCTGTGGTGTACCCTGCCTTAAACAGCCTACAGCAAAGCCACAGTTGAATAGCAGCCCTTGAACGAGTCACTCAAGTAATTTCGTCCTGGAGGAAGGATGGGATTAAAAGTAATTTAAAATTATCAACGCATCTCCAGTATTTCACTATCAGTCCGGTCCTTGATATTCAAGAAAAGGCTCTGAAAAAAACTATTTGCCAAAAACATTGCAAGCCAAATTTTTAATTATTATATGGATGCCCCTTTCTCACACCGCTCACTTAGAAAACAACACAATGAAACATTTTATTCCCCTTTACTAGCTGCTGAGCAAATGCTGGAGATACACATTGAAACATCAAGCTTTCAGATGACTGCAACTTCCCTCAAATACTATTAAAGACAACCAAAAATGTCTCCATTAGAAATACAAAAACATTTTGTGACCAACCTTCTCCTAGGAAGGTTTATTATAGTTCTAAAGTCAATTCCAGCTCTGTTTTTTTCAGATATCTACTAAACTGTATTGTGAGAAAAGTATAAAGAATTTTTATTTCCATTAGATTTTTATTTTAATCACCTAAAAATCATTCTTATGGAAATGAGAAAGACAAAAAGATTCCCCAGGGACTGAGAAACTTCACTGATTTGCATCATTAACACTGAAAAGAACTTGCCTGGAAATGGCCCCTTCACATTTTCTTTTATTTACGTTTCCAGACACAAATAAAATTAATTTCAACAAGAAAGTTTCTTCTAGATTCATATCCCATTTTCATTAGTCTAGCTATTAAAACATGAATATAACTTGCTGTGCTCTGATGGACTGATTTGCTCTTTGTTATACTGGAAATTTTTTTTCTTTTCTTTTTTTTTAGTGGTTTTTTTTTTTTTTTTTTTAGTTTTTACCCGATTGTAAAGGGTTTGCAACGCAGGGACTCTCAGTGATCACTGATTGTATTAGCATTCATAATTAAAACCAGTAATTGTTAAGACACTTTTTGAACAATTACCATTTGCAGCACAGAACGGGAGAAAAGTGACATTTATTTAACTAAACTCTGCAGTTTTCATTTATCAAGCCTGTCCAAGCATAAGCAAAGATGAAAAAACAGAGAACACTAAATATGTATTTAAATGCAGACAAATTTCTATGATAAAGTGGTTCTTTCAAGGCTTGAATCAAAATTTTAAACAGTTTACCTTCTTTGTGTCTTCTAAAGAGTTTTATATAACAAACTTTCAGTGTCATCACTAATAGCAGTTCATGCCAAGGATTACTTTCTTAAAACTGCTACTCAAGCCTTGTGATTTGCAGTACACTTCTTATTACAGGATACATTATGCAGAAACCCTCTGCTATGTGATGGGACATGGCAACCCTGCTGTGAGAATGCCTATCAGCGCTTCTTTTAAGGCCCTTTCTCAATTGTCAGCAAAGTATTTTTTAAGGTTAAAAGGTGTAAAATTATTCTGAAATGCTTTTCTGACCTGTCGCCTATCACTGCAAAAAGCTATAGTTCATTTTTTTTCTAAAATTGTATTTTTTAAATGCAATAATATTATAAGAATAAAGCTAGTAAGAGAAATATAGTTTTCGATGCTTTTCATGGCATTTTTTGTAATTTTTTCAGTACTGATACACATTAAGACCATGGGTCTTTTTTTGTTTCTGATTTTCTTCATTAAGATTCTTCCTTTCCTGTGAGTCAGTTACAATGTGCAATTAATGAGAAACCAGCGATTTTAAAAAAAACCTAATCTTTTCATTTATATTTTTATGGATTGTTCAAATGAATTCCTGAATCATATTCTCTAATGTAAAAGTCAAATGCAGTAGGGTCATGAAGCATAATCTCATTATACTGGTATATAAAGCTCACAAGATCTGTCACTCTTCAAGTGCTACCTGTACTTTGATTGAAACAACATTGAGTATCAG
>NW_010547176.1:10741-17004 GCF_000687285.1 Phaethon lepturus
CTAGAAGGCGGCTTCTATTCTTCAGACTGGTGGCTGGCTTTTATGGTTTTGCAAGCTGCTTAACTCTAGATTTCCCAGGCTATATGCACGATTCAAAGCCAATGATCCCACAGTTTTAAATCCTGCGCACAAGAGGTTACCATCTCCCATGGTCTGTAGCTGAGGACTTCCAATGGCAGCCAGCCGTTTATGCGCTGGCAAAATGCTGGAAAGTATCTGAAATCACTTTACACTATGTTTCGCGGGCTGTTCCGATACACACTCGTATCAGCCTCTACTGGGGACCTCAGCCTTGCAGTAAAGAAGGGTCAGACATGAAGGTCCTGGTGATCCCCTCTGATATGTGACATACGCACACAACAACGTGAGTTGTAGCTGAAGCCAAGAAGAGAAGAACAAATAGGTGACGGAGAGGAAAACAGATGCCGTGTTCGCTTTACGCATTGAGTTGTCCGGCCTGTACCAGAACAGCAAGACGTTTCTGCCCAAGACTATGACGCGGCTCTAAGAAGTGACAAAAGTGGTAAGAAGGCATCATCGTGTTGCACTCAGGTGTCTATGGGGATTTGTATCAGTCCTCTCCAACATGGACTCACCTACTTCTCCTGTCAGCTATCAGACAGGGCCTCCAGTAAGGTTTTGCTCCTGCATCCTTCAGCACTGTCAGTGATGAGAAGAGCTCTCCACACTCAGGTCTGCAAGTTGAGCAACTGCTGTGTACTCTGCTGGTGTGAGCAAAAGAGAGGAGGTTGCATGTTCTGCTTCACAGTGATTTTATCACATCCTCTTTATTAATTAACTATAGCTGATCAGCATGAAGTCTCAGCTTAATCTGCTTGATGCCCAAAGAGGAGAGGGTTGCCATACATGTGCACCTAGATGACTGGACCATGTGTTTTTGGCCAAGCCACGTGTAGGCTGGGAGGACCACACTGCTCCCCGGCAAGCACCCCGCGGGAGTCTGTCCTTCAGGAGGCATGGCCTGGCCCAGCATCCCTCAGAGCACGGGAGGGCATGTACACACTGTGTGCTCTTGTAGGCACATCGGCCTTTCTCCCCTGCGTCCTGTGTAGGATGGGAGCAGGGCTTCACCCAGCTGCTGGGTGGCAGGAGCAAGTGTCCAGACCCTGGACATTAGGACAGAAAGTGAGTCTTCATAGCACGGCACAAAGCACAAGGCAGGGGAGCACACATGCCATGCTCCAAGGACGATGACCTTGGAGCAGTGACTCTCCAGCACCTAGGGAGTCTTGCAGCCTCCAGCACACACAGTCTTAACCCCCCTCCCACGGATGGCTGTTTTCAGCCACACAAGATGGAGTCATTCTTTCAGACAGCAGGCCAGAAAATTCTAAAACTCTTCCCAAGGATTTTAACCTCTGTATTTAGAAGTTGCTAACAAATATAAAGCGCGAGCAAGGTCGTTGTTGCGTAGAACAAACCACAAAAATCCTAATAGTGGACAATTCTAGATGAGACTCTTGCAGACATCACAGGAGGATCTTTTAAGTTAGACCCTAAAAAATAGAGTCACTTTTTTGGAATATATATACACAAAGTAAAAGGAAATAAAGCTATCAGACTGAACAGTTTGTCTTTATTCCCTGTCAGTCTCCCTGCAAATATTCTGAATGCACAAAACCAGCCTTCTCTTATTAATCTCCTTAAAACTTGACTTCTTCCACATGAGGAAGGAGCTTGTGAAATGAAACCCAACTTTGACTCTCTGTGGACACTGTGTCCTTGGAGAAGGCCGTTTCATGATCATCCTATGCATTTTTAGGAACATCCAGAATCCAAAGCACATCGCAGACATGAAGAAATCAGTTTACTGCCTCGGCATATAAACTAATCCCCTCAAGACTTGGCCCTGCAAAAATTTATTCACTGGTTTAACTGTACGTATGTGAGTAGTCCCTTGCTTACACCTGAGTGTTGCTTAACTGCATATATAAATTGTGTGTATAGTTATTGTCCTAGCTTAGTTCCAATACACAGAGGTTACAAAGTCACTTAGGAAGCATAAAGACAAAAATGGACTAGTCAACATGATGCTAGCCAGTTCTCTGGGACTAGACTAAGACACTTTTTAAAATCACTTGAAACTTGCCAGACTGTCTTCACAGGGGTTTCAGATGTGGTAGGATTCATCTGTTTTAACATTTAAAAATCATCTGTCTAGATCTAAAATTAGTGTTCCTTTATCATCTTGAAAAGAAACGTGCATTTCAACTCACACGAAGGTAGGTATTTAAGATCGTCATCTTCTATCTCTAGTGAGAAGAAACAATTCACAGACCTACAAGACTAGGATTTGGGAAATACTTACAAAGAACTACTACTGTTCTTCTGCAGTTCCACATTCGGTTCCTTCTGCATCCAAACTCCAGCTGTGACCTCTAGATAAGTGAGGAATAAAAGGCAAGGTTATTGTGTGTATGTATATATATATATAAAAAAACACTGTTTTCATACCACTTTCCATGTAATAATTTCCATGAAATTACCACAATGGAAATAGAACATAAGAAGCCTAGAAGGAGCAATCCTTTATTTTTTGTTTTTGTTTTTACAGTATTTGAGACACTAACCAAATATCTTCAAAAGAAGGTCCCCATGTAAAATAGAGACCATCTTGAAAGTTATTCTTTTCAAAGCACCCACTGCAGCCAATGGTTGTTTTTTTTTCAGGAAGTCGGGATCTTAGGCATCTGTGGGAAGCAGTGCTCCGCACTACGGAGGAGAATCTGTGTTCACCCATAAGACCCAGAACATGACTATGGCCTTAATCCCAAATAAACAGAAATCCTGCTGCTAATTGCAACACCGTAGGATATGATATTTAATTATTTTCAGTTAATACCAAGGTTATATTTTGGCCCATAAGTCAGGATTGTGACCTCGTCACATAAGAGACAGTTCACAGCCCTGCAAACCAGCATCACGAGGGCAAGGCTGTTCTTCGAAGGTACAGCTGCAGCCCATAAATAAGCTGTGTCGGGTTCCCTCATGGACGGTCATGAATACCTGCCAGGAGCCTGGCCTTCCTGCTCCAGTATCTGCCAAGGGTGTTGGAGGAATGTTGCAGATTAAGCAGGATCCTTTGCTTGCACAGCTTTCACCCTTTGCTGTGCCCAGTCTAACTGCGGTATTGGGTACCTGGGCTTCACCAGTAAAGAGAGAGAGGCTCCAGTTCCGGGTATCATTTTCCAAAGCAGGGCTTTGGTAGGGAAGACGTGTGACATGTCTCTAAGCGTTAGCAGGGGCGGGCAGGTGTGAGGAAAAGAAAGCCAGTCACATTCACTAGCAATGTGTCCAAGACGGATGTACACAACTATTTTTTCTCAATTTAAAGGTGCAAATTAAATAGATGGACAAATGATGTAAGAAATTAACGAGTCCATTTTAATATCCAAACAATTACTTTCAGGAGTTAAAAAATAGTGGAAATACTACAACGATATCCAGACTTTTTTAATTTTCAGATTTCATAATGTAAAATATCCCATTTTTTGCTTAATAAAATACATTGATTTCAACCCAGCATTTCTCATACACACTTAGTATGAATACATTGTTTTCACTTCTTGCACAAGACAGTAGTTTTTTCTAAGCGTTGTACAATATGAAATTAATACCCCATTTTTCTGTGCCTTTTCTTCCTTTTGTTCCTTTGGTTTTCCTTTTTCAAGGATTTTCATACTTTTCAAAGGAATCCCATATTGTTGGACATCTAATCCATTTTTTTGCATACTACACAGAGAGTCATTAAAACAAAAAAAGCAGCAACTTTGTTATCATTGTTCAAAAAAACTTGAACTTAAGCAGAGGGCAAAGGGAAACAAATGCTTTAGCTTGCTTTTAAAACCTCAGTGGGTTTCCTTATACATACATATGCATGTAAAACATATAGTTACACATATAAAATACAAAGAAATCAGATGAGGTAATAGCACCCCCTTCTGAGAGTTAGGGCCAAAGCTTATACCCTCAATTTAAAGCAAATCAGGACATTTTTCATCATGGTGCTACAGTTTTTTGATACGCAGCTCCTACTTCATCTTTTGTCCTACTGCGCTAAACTAAAGAGATGTGCATACTATTTACTTGACATTTATCTGCTCCTGCCTGTGTCACTGCAAGAACTGCTTGGTTACGGGGCAGCAATTATGAGAGCTAGGAGGTCCATGAAAAATTATTTGCTTCAGTTCACCTGTTCAATTATTCCATGCATAAAATAGTCCTTGAACTGGTGGTTTCGGATGTGAGAGAGAGTTGGCTTCAGCTTTTCAGGGGAGGGGTGGAGAAAGGTGTGAAGGGCGATGTAGCTCAGCGGGAATATCTCCATTCTTCCGCAACTCAGTTTTCCTGGGGATGGGACTTCACCTCTTGTGAAATGGGTCCTCCTCTTGCCGACCCCCTCTGCCTCCCCTAGTCTGTGGTCAGGGCAGAAAAGGATCAAGAACCCATCTCCCTCTTGCAGCAGCGAGGGCTCAAGAAGTAGTATCTGCAACAACTAACGGGATTATACCCAGAGCCATTCCAGTATCACAAGGGCCATGGTAAGGCTCTGTATGAGCCTCCCTTACCGTGTACCTACACCAGCAAACAGTCACTTGGTTCCTCCCTTGGCTTGGCAAAGAGGTTGACTTTTACCTACCAAATGAAGTGCATTTTCCACACTCTGAGGGAAAAAACCAGACCAAGATGATTTCCTGCCTCATCCATCCTTTCCCAATAGCAAATTTCCCCTCATGCAATTTCATCTCAATGGCAACGAGAAGATGCTTTCTCCACTTGCTCAACACAACATGGGCTCAGCTACACGGCACAGTACGGGCAGAGCTCTTGCAACTCAGCAAAGAGCAGTCCTGTGAAGGGCTCCGTTCCACCAGACAAGGCTTCAGTGGCATTGAACCATGCGAGCAGCCTGCAGCTCACCAGCCCAAAGCCAAAATAAATCATACCCAATAACAGTAACCATGCCACAAAACCCTCAGAGAGTAACTGAGAACTATAGCCAAGGTCAAGAGTCAAAAGGAGAATGTAACAGCACTTCTCAAATTCCCACTTCTCACTGAAAACTGATTTGTGATACTTCTCAGCACACACTCTGGATAAACAGTAGTTTGCATAGATATTGCTGCAAAAAACTTCTGTAGAGTCTGCAACGAAGCAGCTAAGGAAAAAGCAGAAGAGTATTTACTCTTTTTTGAGCTGCAAAAGAAAAGTGTTTGATGAAAGGTGCTAGACTCTAATGAAAATAGTGAAGGAACTCTGCAGCTTAAAGCACAGAAATCCACACGACACTGAGCTATGTATAATTTACCATGACAAATCAGTGCTCTAGCAGAAAGAGTCACAGCATGTGAAGAAAAAAATTAGCACAAGCTGAAGATAAGATAGACACCACTTTCTACTTGCAGTGCCAGAAAGGAAAAAACAAAAAGGTAAAAATTAAGCCAAGCAAACGGAAACAAATCCAGTAACACTGAAAGGGACATATATAAAGCAATGCGCTACAGAAATCCAACATGGAAATACCATAGCATCATGAGAAAAATATTACATCTGAAAAAATTATTAAAGTCCACCAGAAACTATGTGATAATGCTGAAACCTAAGGAAGAGCTCCCAAAAGAGTTTTTTGTAGCCCAAAATCTGCAGCAAGCAAGAGGCCAAGGCAGGTATGAATAAAGTTACCGAGACAAGAACTTATGAACTAATTACAGTGCATAAAATGGAAATACCTGAAGCCCAAGCTGCAATGGTGCTTGGACTTGGCTCAATACTGTTATGCGTCAGGCTTTTGCATGTGACTAAGAGCCACCTGTACACTGAGAGAAAGTGCAAAAAGGAAACTGATTTGGGGGAATGAGTTTGGGATCTTTCAAGTCAAGGGTACGTAAGCATGCAGGGTAATGTCCAAATTCCCAACAAGACACTCACATGGATCACAACATTCATAAATTCATACAGAAAATAAAAAACAGGAACATGAATGGCTAAGCATATGCATTTTGTTATAGGGTTCTTTAAAAATAGTTGCTGGTAAAACAGGATTTGTATTACAAGAGAGTAATCACATCTTTAGTAGTCCTTTGTTAATTTAACAAATCTCAATCTCATCAAATAGCAGCTATACCTCCAGGAGCAAAGATGTCCCCCAGCATCTGGAAGATGATCCAACTATAATTTATAGAAACTTCAAGCAAGGATGACTAAGGACAGAAGTTGGGGAGACCATTAGGAAAAGAGAAGAA
>NW_010547176.1:17033-37512 GCF_000687285.1 Phaethon lepturus
ATGAGAGCAAGAGAGCTTCACTTTCTCATATATAAAGTGAAGTAAATGACACCTGTCCTTAAGTTTTGTGGTGAGTGGAGTCAGTCCCTGGTGTCAGGTTTGGACCTCCTTCCTTTCTTCTTTTCTTCTACTTTTCTCTCTCCCTTGCTACGTGCAGACTCTATATTTATATGAAAAACCTATATTGATTCTTATGGAGTCTTTTTACCTGTGTTACCAAAAAGGGGCTCTTAACTTTAAAGCTCGCTCTGGGGCAGTACCAGCCAAGAAAAAAAAGATGGGGTATTACCCCTGGCCTGAGTCAGGGGAAGGGTAGATGTCTTCTCCTGGGAACACAAGGGAGGCTGCAGTGAGCCATTGCCCTGGAAATCCCACCCTGAGCAGGGTCATCAAGAGCTAACAGCTCTTTCTTGCTCTCTCTAGGCACTGGCAGTTGTCCACAGAAGGAAATCGCATTATCGTGCCTGAAAGGAGAACTGGACGCTCATGCATTCTTGTCCTGTCATAGGTATTGCTATTGCTGAGCTGGCACCTTAGAGAGTCCAACTGATTCAGGAGAATTTAAGATTGACTGTTGATGAAGCCCATTTACTCTTCTTCATTGCTAACAGCTCCTGTCCCACTCACCCTTTGACATGACTGGGCAAACCTGACTATTCAACCCTTGCAGTGTTTGACCTGACCTTCTGCTTCAGCCAGTATGCCTGTGAGTCAGTGGATTACCTGGGCACAAGTTGTTAGCCCTGTGTTGCACCAGCTAAACCTTTTGCAGAATCACCTGTAATAAAAACAGCATCTGACTAGCCACAAAATAATCCATTAAACCAAGCAGCATTCTTCCTTGAGGAGAGAAAAAGCGACAAACCCCTTGTATTACCAATGGTCCTTAATATATTTGCCAGGCCCAAAATTTAAGAAAAGTCTACTGGATTAGGTTTGGACTGGAAACTAAGACAGGACCTTGAAAGACAACAGAACAGATTCTGTGATGAAATATGAAGCTGTCATGCAATAAGAAAGACTGCAAATTTTCCTTGGTACTTTTTTACATTTCCTTGATTGTTCTGCCAATCCTTTGGAAGACCTGGAAACTTAACATTTCAATGGACTAATTCAAAGACAAAATGTCCAGTGATCCAAAACCAGTGATCTGACTTTCTTACTGTTTCTGTGAAATAGCTGCAAAAGATACACACATCTCAAAAGATGGACCCTGGGGAAAAAAAAAAACTTAGAACCATTCACAGCAAACGTAATCATAGTAAAATTGCACACCTCTCAATAAGGCTTCTGGGAGTTTGAGGCTGTTTATAAAAGTGTACAACGTGCTACGCCAAGAAAAAGGAGTAGGAAACTATTTGATAGATTATAATCCAAACAGTTGTACCATACAGGCATAAAGCTGAGGCATGGCTTACCAAGGTTTTCTGACCAGCGTGGACTTTGAAGTGTTGCACCAGTCTGCAGACAAGCTGAGGACAAAGTTTACAGCATCATCAACTGTGGGACAGAACTATGTGCGTCTGCCTGGCAATGAGCATGCAAAAATAGCTCGACACTCTATGCCATATCAACTGAAGCAACAAATTGCTTCCTTTATGGGAAAACATCAACATCCCAAACAAAAATTAAAATGAAAATTCTGTTCACTCTTAGCAGTCTCAATAGGCTGAATAACACTAGCTTTTGGATTTGGGAGGGGAATGCAAGTGTTACACAAGCCCAAGGAACAATCAAGAAGCTAAAGTGTCATATGAATGATCAGAGTGACTGCAAGCCCAAAACAGAAGTTGCAGATGACCATGGGGTGTGCACAGTAAAGCCATTCGCATGGCAAGCACAGTCTCAGTGGCCACAAATTGCTGGTGAAAATAGGGAATGCAAAGCACCACCTCATTCGAGGCTGGAGAGCCACAGCTGAACGTAAACAAGGTTACAGCAGCTTAACAAGCCAGTGGTCTCCCAGCTGAGACACAGCGACTATAAAAGCACCCCAAAGGAAGGTGGAATGCTCCAGCCTTCAGCAGGACAGGGGATGCTTGCTGCAGGTTGATGTTCTCAACCAAGAGACTAAGGGGGATATGGCGAAGGAGGGGTGAAAGCCTGCGAGCAAAGAGGAGGAGGAGGGAAAAATTAGGTTGATGAGCACCTGTATGAAGACTTTATAGTGGGGGGGAAAAATGTAATGTATTTCTGTGCTTGCACTTTCCCCTTTACGCAGGCGAGTGCAAGAAGCAGAAATGCTGGCTCTAATACCATTCATGAGGAAATTCAGAAAGGAAATGGAAAAAAGATTCAAAGGCAGAGCTCTGAGAGCTCCCGCTCCCGCGCTGCTAGGCCAGTAATTTTCAAGCTGTGGTCCATTGTGACTTGTACCGCCAGGCTGTGTTTACACTGTGACTTAGTGCCAGCAGTACCGCTGGATAAGGCCTTTCAGCAGATCAGCATCAAATCCTATTTTCAAAGATTTAAAACAAAAACGACAACAACAAAAGCCTCATCTAAAAAAATTGCTCTGAACAAAACCTTGGCATGATATTGTACATCCTGGATGATTTCCCCACCAACTTTTAAATGAGCATACTTGGGAATTATAAGATGTCCGTTTTGTGTGGATTTTGGAGGCATTGTGAAACATATATGGTTTCAAAGTTTATCCGTTGTCTTCTGGGTAAGAAACTACATTATGTGCAGGAACATAAAGAAGGCCCAAACAATCTAACCAATGATGTCCAAGTTGGATGAGAAATAAATTTAAGGTTACCAAGGCTTTCCGATATTCAGACCCCACGTTCTTTATGTGTTTTGAAAGAAGTGCAGCTGGAGCACTGAAGGATGCGGCCATGAAGCTCAATATTAGGCACACAGAGGCCAATACCGGAACGGACAGCCTCTGCTTCTGTGCCATTGCCTTGATGGTACCTGTTACATCTCCATGAATTTCTCTTGCTCGCATGAACAGAAAAGCATGCTTTAAAGTCTAGAGAGAATGGAAATCCCTGGTCACCCTGAACATGAAAAAGATAGTGCAAACTCTGGGACAACCCAGGCAAAAAATGGTTGCTCAGATGACTACAGGTGAAGCTAGAATGATCGACTTTCACTGCAGTTTTATAGGGAAAATGGCTAATGTCCTTTCTCTGGCCTGATGTTCTGCCCCAGAACCAATTTACCAATTTCCTTTCTCTCACCTTGTCAAGCTTAATGCTTTTGCTTTATCCTTCTTAATTAACCTTGTGCCTTTTTCTGCTTACTCCCTCTTGTTCCTCTCATCCCATTGATCTCTTCCCCTTGCTGGCTGGGATGTCAGCCTTGGTTTGACCTCCTACCACGGTAACTGCTTTTTGCTCTAGAAGGTCTCAGAGTGAGCCGATTCATAAGCCTTATATTTACTTCTCTTTCAAAACCCCTCTCAAGTCCCTCTCTGCTGCGGCAGTTATGAAAAATGAACCGATGTTTAATGGTAGGGATAAAGGGCACTTGATAAACTGAAACTAAACAAATAAAAGTGTGTAGGATGGTACATTGCTGGTTTCTATCTCCCACATCCACCATTTACAACTCACTTCTCAGAGCAGAACTTGAAGAGTAAATATAGTATCCATCTCACAGTACCCCGGCAAGTGCAATGCAGCAAACACATAAATAAAGATCACTTCAATCACCCAACGGCCCAGAGGCTACTGATGAGCATACAGCCATGCTGTGCAATGCTGAAAGGCTTTTTATGACCAAACGCAGTCAAGGAGTAAACTACTCACCTTTTCTGAAAGGCCAGCAGCGCCGTGTCCTGGAGCACCAACTCACACCGGAGAGGGAAGCGCCCAGCAAAGAGCAGACATCGTTTCTTCTGACCGAGATGTGTTCCTTGAGAACACCAGACCCCACAAGACACATCAGAAACCTAAAGAAGCCTGACTTCAAGCAAACTGCTACAGCCACTTACCAAAAGCCTCTAGAATTAAGAACTGCGACACAAAGACAGCAATGGCAATTGATTTCCTATATCCATGATCCGTGGCTACATTCAGTTAACTTGGATGCGTGCTGGGATAGCAACGCACGTGAAAGTAGCACGGTACTGAAATATACTGCAAGCACATTTTAATTGAGACAGCGTTGGCAAAAGTCAAGGTGCAAATATTTTTGCCCCAGTAGTGCTTCTCTTGCCTCCCCTGCTCCAGATGTCTTTGTCTTTTTTACAGTCTCTCCTAAATGAAGCAGCAAAGCATGTTTGTGGGGGGGTGCATACCCAAGAACCCTTAGAAAAATCTTAAAACAATACTTGTCCCTTCTTCTCAATACCAGGAATATGACTTCAGCAGGCACACGAGCTCTGTTCTCTGCTGGCTGGGGTAGTCCCGCTTTCTGAGCCTGCATTTCTTGCCTGAAGCAGCAGTCACTTTGTTATCCGTCCAGCCAGCATCCTTTTGTTGATCAGTGAAGTTTTGGCACTGCAGATGTGATAAGAATAAAAACATTTAAGCAATCGGTTAATCTAACAAATATGTTAAATATAATGAGACAATGAGATCGAATGCCCACTGCTTTCATTTTACACCAGACATAAATCTCAGAGAAAATTGCACAGATGCAATCAGAGTTGAACACGAGAAGTGTTTGGCACATTTGAGCTCTGCTACCCTGAAGATAAGACTTGAAAAAAGGACAGACTGCCTATCAATACCTTCACAGAGCACACCCTTTTGAGCTCTATAAATACATTACATTCTCACCACAATACTTTTTTTTTTCCCCAGGGCTGTCTTTAAACATACATGTCCTCATTTCTAACTCGAGATTTTTTTTTAAGCATCCTTCTGATAACTTTCCTCAGCTTTGAATTATTAGTGAGCTACTTAATTGCAGCTAACATTTACCAACATTAGTCAAAAGTCTCTGCTGATACACAAAGCTATTTATAAAATAAGTACTTTTAATAAAATATTTATAGTAAGGCAGTTGTCAGCTGTTTGCAGGTGTCCCTCACAGTCAAGTCTTATTAATGAAAGGTGGGAAGCAACTTCCTGGAGGATACTGCTCTGAGATTTGCAATTAAAGCAAATCTGTTTCATACTGTAATGGCTGAATATTGTCTCCAAATTGAACACAACGACTCTTTAGGGGATAGCTGATTTTTCCAGGCAATTTGTTTAATTAGGAGCTCTCCTAAAATTTATAGGGATTTTTAAAAAATAACTTTTTGAGAATAGACCTTATTTTTCACCTCACATTTTATGTTCCTCTCATGACAAACCATTTTGCAACTTTTAGCAACAAGCAAATATGTTCTTCTCTCATTCAAGATACGAGTAAGAGATTTTCTTAAGTTAATTCAAGTTAACTTTTTAATGCACCTTAGGTAAAACATATTCACCTCCCCTGTGGCCTTTCTTATTCAGAATTTTAGTTGCCCTGATTTGAAACACTTTTCAAGCATCACAGCAGGGAAGAAATGAAACTAAGAACGAAGCCCATTTTAATATTGAATGAGAATGTACACATAGAGTTTTAATGTGATTTAGCTAATCCACTTCAATTTCATACCTCTGTTAATTCAAATGATCTCTTCTGAGTGATCACAAGAAGATTATTCTTAGATTATTCAAAAATGTGCAACAGTTATTATCAATTCAGAGTTAAATGGACAGTCCAGTAGCTTTAAGGCAAGGTGGGAGGCTTCAGCTTCTCTTACAGCTCCAGAAACAGCCCACCTGGTGTTTCCCTAGCACATGCCTCTCTAGTTAGACACCAAAGGTCTTTTAATATCTGGATTGTCACAACCACAGGATGCCAGAAGCCGGTAAGGAAAATCACTGGCAATTGTGTGATACAAAAATATTATGCTTTTTTGTCTTGAAGTTGCACTGCTATCCAAATGTCACTTTATGAAGTGTTGTGTAAATTGATCCATCAAGACTGGCAATGCTTATGTCTTTGTTGCTTTTAATCTGCTTAAGAAGTTAGAGGGTAAGAAAAATGGTCCAGCTCATTTCTCTGGTGATGAACCCAGGAACGTCTCCCAGCTCCTGCGTTTAGCTGTAGACCCCAACTGCATCTGAATTCAGGGTAGGATGAGGATCTGGTGCACAGCATCCCCTCTTCCCAGTTCCTCACTCCAGTGGTCTTGTCTTCATGGACAAAAACAAGGGCTCACAGACTGGAAAGACCTGTGCCATATTGCAGCATAATCCAGACAGTCGGGGTGCCAGAGTAGAGGATATGCAGCAGGATAACTGAGGCAAAATCATGGACACCATCACAGGTAAGCTGAGGAAGGACTTCTCTGATTCTGATTGACACCAATTCGGCCTAGGACCAGCACAGAGGCCATGGAAACGGCTTGGAGGAAGGTTTGATTCTTCTGTTGAATTGATGTATCTCGAGAGCAGATACTTCACGTCAATGTGGGCATCTCTGCCCACTATTCACAGGTTTCACGGGTGGGTTACAGATACACTTACGAGGTGACTGTTGACATCACAGTCTTCACCTCCAAATACCCTACATAAGAACATAGTCAGGGACAAATTATTTGGCATGGGGATTGCAAGGCAGTTATACAGCCACTTTTGAAGGAATCTTCTGTACAGCCAGTGTGGAGGTTTGCATGACAGAAGCAAAAGACGGTGTTGCTGAAATACCAGGAGATGATGCAGTCAGTTGGACAAAGCTGTAAGACTATCAGTAGGCATGTCCCAGAGTAATTTTCATTATTTGAGGGACACCTGAATATCCAAAGCAGTCAAGAACTGGGAAGGCTCAGAGTTGACTCCAAGTCAGTGTAGTCTCACCTGGCTTGAGCTTGGTCTGAGACTTTTAGAGACGCCATGCACTGTCCTGCTCTACAGTTCAGCCCTGGCTCAGTATGAAACAATTTATTTGTTCAGTTTTCAGTCTTATACTTCATTAAACCTAAAAAAATTACCTAACAAGAAAGAAGGCTTGTCTGCTCCTCACTTGTACAGCAGTGAAAGGTCTGTTATGCTGATCCCCAAAACCCAAAAAGAGGACCTGCCTTTTCCCTTGGTTAGATGAAATTATGAAACTAGGCAGGACATTCCCCAAAGTTTGGCTCACTGTGTAAAAACAAGTTTTCAGGGAATTCAAAGCACTTACATTTGTCTGTAGGTAAGTGGGCTCCAAGTTCCAAAACACACGAAAAGTTTAAAGTTGTCATCAAACAAGCACACCTACACTGGCAAGTTCAGCCATGCTGAAGGCTGCAAAACTGTTTGATGAAAGATTGTGTTATTCTAGAGTACCATTGATATCTAAATATTGCCCTTCAGTTTAACATGTCTGAGGACTGCAAGGCCAGCAGCGCAGAAATGTAGGCAGATGGATCTAAAAGGATGTCAGCCCACCCTTACAATAATTTTTCTCTAAAGTTTCTCCAGGTTTAGAAAGCTAGAGAAAGGGATCAAAACTTGGGGCAAACATAGATCTGAATAGAAAGAAGACAGTCTGAAACTTCTGGGGAGTTACTGGAAACTGCAGCGTACTAACATTTTTCCATCAAATTTCAAACACGCTGGATAAGATGGCACGTGGTCCCCAACCCCTGGATACAATCTCTTTGCAATCTGTGAGCAATATCACAAATATGAGATTGGGTATGCATAGCAGGTACAATTGCATACAAGTTTCTTTACACAGGCACAAACATGAAAGTTCACACGATAATTAAATAAACGGAAAGCAGAGCAGCTGGGAAGATTCCAAACACCACATCTTAGTTACTTAATCACCCTGCAAACACATTTCAGATTACTCTGTTTTTATTAGTTTCATGTTAAAATGCAAATCACATACTGCAGTAATGAAACAATAAAATAGAAAATAATTTTTGGCATAAAGATCTACTAAATAGATTTTTCCCCCCCAAATTGGCTTGTCAGAAACATCCTCTGCTCAGTTTTAGTTCCTTCTCTACACGGCAGTTCTTTTGGTAGGGCGCCAAAGGCTGTCAATTAACAGTAAGCCTATCCCTTATGAACAGAAGCGGGGACTGTGATCATGTTCAACTAAGATCAAGGATTAGTAAATCAGCATGGCACCAGATTGCAGACACTATTTAAACCCCACAGGCCTACAAGCCAATGCAGCAATATTATATTCCAGCTGGATGTGGAGAACAGAATCTCGTAGTTACAGAGGAACTCACTTTCTACCTTTCCTGTGCAGGCAATTACAAGTCAACTTAAGATGAGCCCTGATTAAATCATGTCGGCTTTCTCAAATGCCAGTTAGGAAACATCCACATGCTGCCACCGTTGGTATCTTATCAAGGACTTTCCATCAAATTAAACATATTTCATTATACCTACCATAAATTATAGAAGACTGGGTTTTTAACAAGAAAACCCAATATTGCACCAAAGCTGGCACAAAGGTTTCTTTTCAGATCTTGAAGAACTGCAATGCTATCTCACCCCTTGCCTGGCACATGGGGTTGTTTCAAGGTTGTTTCTGCTGTTTGCTGCAGAATCAGGCACAGTGCACATGGTGAAACATTTTGTTTGCTTAATAAACAGAGTTTGAATTCAGGGCTTGATTTGCTTTGCCAGAAAATGGCCACCCAGTACGGTATACATCCCATCTTCCGAATACTCATTCCTTCCTTCAGTTTTTTTTTTTCTTTTTTTTTTTTTTTCCTCTTTTCTTTACGAAAAGGGTAGGTTTCTTTTATCCCAGATCAAGTGACAAGGGAAGGAGCTGAGATGTTTACTGCCAGGTAAAATACAAAGTCATGGAAGTCCAGGGCGACCTCATTCAACAACCCTACCGCCAGATTGAAAACGAACGCTATTATCAGAAAATGATCACAGAAAACAAGCTTTGCTCAAAAAACACAGTCTTTATTAATGTCTCTTTGAAATAACCTGAAAGCAAATCAAAGAACAACGAGGAAGGGTGACCTGCCTCACTATTGCTGCCCCCACCAAACATCCTTAGCTGGAGCAATGCCTCATGCATTGCCAGGCTGCTACTATTAATGTGGTGACGGGTCTGCAACCAGAGAAGATACTTGGGCCTTTAAGCAGAGGGTTTGCTTTAACACTGCCTCCCCACCGAGCAATTTCCTGAAAATTAAAACAGGAAGAAACCTGGTGACTTTGACTTCGTTTTCCATGACAAGCATCATGCAAGGAGGGAGTAAGGCCACCAGCTGAGGGGTCCCAACCTAATGCTTAAGTGGTGTCTTGGGAATTGAACTACAGCCTTTTCACAACAGGCACAATGGCTATTTCTGTGCTGTGGGACCCCAAAACACGAATCAGTTCTTGTGCCTGGTAGGTTCTGCAGCTACATCCCTGCTCCACACTGGAATGAGAGCTGGGCAGCATCCAGCCCCTCTCCTCCCTCCCTCCGGTTTCTTGGTGAAAGGCAGACGTGCAGCCCAGCAGTGTCCCACTGACCTGTCCAGCCAGATGTCATTTGGCATCAGCAGAGGACCACGACAAAAGGGATGTGCATCCACGCATACTGTGTATATTTGTGCTTTTGGCTGGGATTCATCTCTCCCAACCTGATAGATCTGTTACTTGAATTTCTGTTTCTGAGCAAGTCATCACTGGCTGCTTTTCTAATCAAAAAAGAGAAAGAAGCATTTTCAAGGTGTGATTCACGCCATCTTAAAGCAGACGCCAAAAATAGGGTCAAATTCTCTTCCAATTATTATAAAGGGGGCCTAGGGAGACTAGTACACATAGACATTTATACTGCAGGTATCTAAAGACAGCAGATATGAGTTTTAGCCTTTGTGGCTCATCAGCATGGACCCCTTTGCTGAACACCTGGAGTGTACAGGGCTGAAAATGACTGAATGTCAGTGTCCTGTTAAGGACAGCAATTAATCTGAGAGCCAAATAATATTTACTTGAGGTCGTTTGTTCACTTCCATATTGCAGACCCTGAAACAAAGGACAGAGCCTGCAGGTTTCTGCAATTCACCACAAGACACGCTAACCAGACCCAGGTGTTTTTGACCTCTTTCACAAGTATCCCACCAAAACCAGTTTCTTTCCAAATCGGGTTTCCTCCTCCCTCGGAGCCCTACGTTTCAGAAATCCATCTTGCTCAGGACTTCCCTGTAGGTAACATGGCTATCAGCATGGCTATTAAGCATCAGTCATCTTCTTGCACATCTGCTGTGCTGCGTAAAGGAATTTCTTTTCTTTTAATGCTGATCAGAGGGAAAAGCTGTAAACTACTCAATCTCTTTATTGAGCAACTTAAATGATGTTACCAATGATCCCTGATGGAAGAGCCATCGAAATCCCTATGCATAGCAGTGTTTCTTCCAGGGACTAGCCTAAAAAGAGACTGGCTTCTATTCCAAATCATGCAGGCACAAGCTCCTGATTAATATACACAACTTTTAGCACAAGTTAAATCCAAGCAACCTAGGAACAACTAGCATATTCTTGAGTACTTTGCTGAAAAGGTCGCATGAATCATGGCTGCAAGTACTGAGTTTTCTTTAAGAGAATTGTGTTCCATATCTGTCACGACAGAGGGATTATTTTAGGAGAAAAACTTTCTTAAAATCAAGATTTTAAATTTAATTAATACCTGAAGCTCATTAAAGAGAAAATAGTTGCCATGCAAATGAATTATTTCTGGTCATACTATCGGTTCTGTCCCTTTAATTTGTACTTGCAAGTAAAAAATAGTTTGTCTCACTTGATGTTTATGCTATGTAAGTGCTCAGATGGACATTTATTGGCTTGCCTGCTGTCTGATGGTCTCTGAACAGCTAAGTAAGAGAAAGGAAATGAACAGGCTGCAGAAGTTCTGATTGTGAAACAATCGCTCTTTGGAAGTGTTACCATGCCAAGTGAAAATACAAGAACTGAATGTAATTTGGCATTGCTAGAACTTGTTAGGGCTTTTTCTCCTCTTAGCAGTATCCTCATGTGACAGGATTTGGTTATGAGGAAACTCCTAGAGCAATGCTGTATCAGGTCCGTAAGGAGTTTCAAAGCCCGTCTGAAAAGAGGGAGGAGAGATGGCAAAGGGAATGGAGATCTACAGGAAAAACACAACGAAGCCTGGTGTAGCTTTCCCAGTTCCCTTTAAAGCCAAGATGCACATGCCAAAAGCTCCTCTGTGCCCTTGAATTCTCAAACTATGAAGTAAATGTACACAACCCTTTTTTCTACCCCAACCACACAGAAAAATCTTTCCACTGCTGAATTCTATTTATATGCCTAACGAGAAAACATAAAACAAGTTTAAAAAAGTATCCGATGCAAAAGTACAACTGTATTTTCTGCAGGAATTTCCCATTGTATCTGTTAATTAGAGGCTGAAATACTAAATAATCATTAACACTATCAGTTGATGGGTAATGTTTGTGTCAAACAGCAAAGCTACTAACAAGCAGTACTACAGTTTCATAACATGGGCTTCTATTCAAACAAAAAACCCCCACAGGTTTTAGGATTTTTTTTCCTGCTGATCTTCTGCTGAGCTTATCAAGCTGAGCAGTCATGGAATCAATCTCACTGAGGAGCCGCAATTTCTCCCCAATTCTCCCATGAAGCTTAAAATCAGGGCTTTGGCAGCAGCCCTCCCACCCACCCACAGCTTTCATGGATCCAGATATAATGTAATTTTATTTTTATCCTGTATGCTTTTAACATGGAAACTCAGAAATACATTTGCACCGTCACATAGTGTCTATGAAAGCAGCAGGAAAGCAAATTCAGCCTTTGCGAGTTAGGGTAGAGCTTTCAAATACTCCAGTCACCAGTGCCTTTTAAGGGGGGAGGAGGAAAGCACCCCTTTCCTTGCTTATTTCTGATAGCGTGTACATGACAAAATGGTAAGGTTGGACCCACCTTCTAGACTGGTGTTGATTCCCTTATCTCCATGGACTATTTATACAGCCATAAAACCACAAGACTGGTAGGATCCCGGTTACGCCCCTGACCTCTGTGCCCAAGCAAGCTCAGGCATGCCAATTCCTTTTTAACAGATGCCAGTCTAACAGATTTTTTAATATCTCCAGTAATAATGAGGTCTCCCAATGTATTCCAGCAATTTTGCATCCATAGTTGGAGGGTTTTTTTCTGTGTCTAACCTGAATTTCTGTTTCATGCAGTGTAAGCCATCGTTTCTCTCCCATCCACCTTAGACAAGAAGGGGCAGCAGCCTTCCCTGTACATCAACACCTGCCATGTCACACCTCCGTATTCACTCCATTAGTGGCAGCAGACCCGAGATGCCATGTTTTTGGACCTCTCATAATTTTGACTGTTCCCCCTCCAATTACTCTTACCAAAATGTGACACCCTGAACCGGACACAGTGTTTTATACAAGGCCTTGCCAATGTTAAGCAGAAGAAAAGAACTTGATATGTCATGCATGCTGTATTCCTATTTATATAACTCAGCATGGCATCTGGCTTTTTCAGTTTATCTCCAATTTGCCAAGAACATTTGAATTCTATTCCTTGTCCAGCATGCCTGCAGCCCCTCTCAAGTTTTGCTTGTTTGCAAATGTATTGAATGCAGTTGCTATGCTATCGTTTAGACTGTTAATGAAACCTGACCCAGATCGCTGACACTCAGCTGCTCTTTTTCAGTGTAGTGAAACATGTCGTTTTTGCGGTGGGAAAACACACAAAATATTATTTTCTTTTTTTAATCTCTGAGTATGCATGTTTTGGTACTGTTGTTTGTAACGGAATTTCCGATGGCAGGTGTCCTTTTTTTACATCCCAAGAACTTTATCAAAGTTCAATGCATATATATTTGAAGCCTGGCTTTTCCTTTATAGAGGTGATTTTTTAACATTTGTTTTGCTTTGCTTTGTTTCTCAGCACAGAATGGGCATGATCAAGATAAATAACCAACAAAAATCAAAGAATGGAGGAACTTGTTACAAGAGACTTGAAAATCACCTGTTAAAACCGATGTCTGCTTCGTAGATATGTTCAAGGCTAGAAATAAGCAACTTATTCTGTAAGGATGCTCTGTCCCTCCAATAGCTGGGCAAGAGAGAAAATTTTATAAGAAATGAAAAAACATTATTTTTCTGCAAACTATAAGAGAAAATTAATTCTCTAATAAATCAAAGAGCTGTCAGGGCAGAAACCTGCCATAACATACTTATTCGTAGGGTAAATGAATGTTTCAATAAATTAAAACAGTTAGGGTCTAAATACAAAGTATTGATGAACATTTGCTTAAGACATTTCATTAATCATCTCAATTCATTATTCTATTGTCTTCTCCAACACAGTTAAACCTAACACCCACAGAAAGAGTATAGGAGGCTGCGACGAGTTCTTCTCTTAAGTGGACACTGAACTGTTGAGACAGATGCATAAACAAGAAGAAAGACTTTTTTGTCTTTCAAGCATGAGGTGGCACATGATTTGTCCTGAAGTCCTTCCTTTTAAATATGTCTCTAAAAATGCTATGAACAGAACCTCCCTCTCCAAACATGATGCACAACCACGCTAATGTGTGACCTCACTCGCCAGCTCACTCCAAGGTCCTGTACTTGTGTTATCATACTCCTAAGCTCTTTTTTTTTGCCCTAAAACAACATCCAGGTACAGCATGTGGGACATTCCCTCTGGAGACTGCTCCCAGGAGACAGGTTGGGTGACAGTACAGCAAGGCTGGACCCTCTGCCCTACCTGGTACCAAAACACAGCCCCAGCCTCCTTCACCCACCCCTGCGAACCCTCACACCACACTGACACAGGCTGGGGTTTGTGCTGTTAAAACCACTGCTCTGGGGGGCTGTGACACAGCCTTCCCATCACTTCTGAAGTTTGGATCTGAAGAAACACATGAAAAAAAAAATAATAATTAGGTCTAAGGGGCACTGCACAGGACTCAGTGACCTGCCGCACACAGAGGTGGCTAGTCTGTTCTAGAAAAGACTAGCCCTGAGCAGCGGGGTAAGCCTTACCAGAGTGAGAGAGAGGTAGGCAGCTTTGATGTTCTCCAAAGGGGAAATCTGTCAGTCTACATTTAGAGATCTGACCTAGACTTCACTTTTCTCTTGAGGTTAAGAGTTTTAGGAATTTAGGGAATTATTTTAAGAATACTGTCTCTCTACCTGCCAAAATGTAGGTTCAAGGTAGTTGAATAGATTAGGTGGACTGGTGAGGACTTGCCTAGAGCAGTGCCAAGTTCTGGGTCCCTCAGTTACAGACAAAAGTGGGCTATTCGCAGATTGTCCAGAAAAAGGCAAAGGAATGTTTGAGGCCTGAACACACATACTAATGAAGAAGGATTTATCCTAGAGAAGATACAGCAGCTATCTTCAAATATGTAGACAACTATTACAAATACTCATGTTTATTACTATGTGTTCTGTCCTCCATGCCTGCGATGGCTGGACAACACTGGGATTAAATGACAACAGGAAAAATTCCATTTAGGAATGATGAAAGACATTGAAGCAGGAAGAATGGAGAAGCAGTTGGAGAGACTCTCAGAGGGGACAATGGGACCTCTAACATGAGGGTTGCTTAAAAACAGGTTGGATGAGACTCCCTAAGGGATTAGAGTGTATAGGTGATTCTGCCTTGGGAAGGTCTAGCTCAGCCCCTTAGGTCATGTCCATGACTGGCTAAGGTTTTCTGAGGGTTGCTGCAGCTGTGTGACAAGTAGGATAGAGGAGTGAGTGCTGCCGATTAAATGAAAGGCCACTCAACAGCACATCATTGCATAGAGCAAGAAGAGTTCTATAAAAGCAGGCGAAACTTCTCTGGGGAGCTTTAGTCTGTGAGTAGCTACCAAATCTGGCAAAGATACATCTGCTTTACAGCAGCCAGCATGGAAAGGAAGCAAGACAAGTTAAAAGTAAACTTCATGTAACGTTAGAATTTGGACTATTGACTTTCAACCTTTTACGGAAGACTTGAATTTGAACCACTAGAGAAGGGCAGGTACAACGTGCAGTTGACCTTACATGAGTCAGTGCACGTAAAAGGAGTGGGAAACACGTCCTTTCCACCAAAGGGAAAGCATTCTTCAGAAGTGCTGAATGGTGGATAAACTCTCCCTTTACACACACATTTCACAAACTGTCTTCTAAGTTAAACAGTACTTAACATTTTCTCATTGTTTCTCTCAGTGTAGAAGAAGGGAACAAACACTTCCAAAGCATCGCACTGGCTGGTGCCAAGGCAGAGCAGTACCCTGCTTCCTGAACGAGAAGGGTAAAAAAACCCCAGCTTTCTTTCCTCGCACCCACTGGTGTTTAACGTAAACAAAAAAGTACCATAATCACCATTATTCAAGAAAACAACAGAACCACCTTTTCTAGTGCACCCTGTTTTTATTCTTCAGGGTACAACCACATTGTGTGCGTGTGTGTGTGTGTGTGTGCCTGCCTGCACATGGCACGTAACTGGGGAAGGGGGGAAGTTAGCATGCAGAATAATATAATTACTCATTCTTGAATAGAAGGATAATTACTGTCACAGAAACCCACATAACTTGCAGATCTTTTTGTTCTTTTTAAAATGATAAATACAGTATTTTCCATTTTCTAACAGGATGCATCCTTTTCCTTCTGCTTCCCCTTCTCCCTGCTTAAGCTGAGTTACATACATTTTGAACGAATAGCAAGGGTTATCAACTCACATATAGGAAAAGATAAACTTATCTGGATTTTTTTTAAAAATAAAAGTCATTCCATGTCTCTGGAGTCACTGTGGTGAGTCACTGCTAGTTAAGAAATTGGGCTGTCACCAGTAACAAACTTTCTTCAAGTATGACTTTCAACAGCACATCTGGAAGAGGATGGGGAAAAAGAGGCGGCAGCAGAGGAAGACACACTGACCAACCGCAGCCTAAGACTTTTAGAATTCACACTGTGAATCTCACCTTTAAAAGCAACGTCTTGCTGTCGGTCACTGGCACAGCATAATCTGAGGACAGGCTGTAGGTGAGGCAGTGCGCGAAGGCACCCGAACAGCCAGGAACTCACAGCCTCGGTCAGCCGGCCGGGTGCCCTCTTCCTTCCTCCCATCTGGAGAGGCCTTTGGAAGCGGAGAGAATCATCACTGTGAGATTAGGGGGCTGTTTAAATGGGGACATAGCTTGCAAGATACCCTCCTAAATAGCTTTATTTAAAGAGCTCTTGTAAGCCCACATGTTGCCAACATTTAGGCAAGGAGAGGAATTTTTCTGGTACATCTGTTAGGTCAAGATTTATATGGAGAGAAAACAAGCTGTCCGGCTCTAGGACATTGGAGCGGCAGAAGCGGAACAGATACTGGGAACTGCTTTAACGGGGCTTCTTAGCACCCACTGGCAGAGCAAGCCTGCTCTCCTTGAGTGACAGTGGGCTTACGGGGAAAACCTTCAAAGCCCCCACAGGAGACCAGAGCTCACAGAGTTCTCTGTGCCTCTGTGAACCACAATGGTTTAGAAATGGTCTGTTCTTACATCTTCTAAAAAAAGGATTGAGACCAAATTCCTACTAAGCATATGTTTACACTGCAGTTAGCTTAAAACTAACTGGATTTTGATGGCCGTATTACCGTGACACTCAATGTGACCAACGTCAGAGTATTCACTGGGATTTTTCTCCCACCTGTGGTCTCTACTGAGCTTTGTGCTGCCTCACTTCCACTGTTAGTAATAACCTGCTACGTCTGAGTATGGCTTTTTGAGCTGCTGTGACCCAAATGTGGACATAACCTAAAAAAACCTGGGCCTGGGAAACACTCTATGCTATGCCTTTTTATATAAAAATGGTAAATAATTCAACTCACGTGGTGGTATTCTGAATTTCCCCATCTGAAAAAGAAGACATTTCTTCCCAAGAAAGATTGCTTTGCCAGTTCCAGGAACTGATATGTTGCTACAAAAGTAATAATAAATAGATGAGAACAGGCTACTCCACACCCCACCAGAAATAGCAGGCTGCCTGCTCCAGGCTCCAATTGAAATTCCGTCTGTTTGCGATAGCATCCTTAGCAACCAAAAAATCGCACAAGACAATTCGTGTAGGTGAAGTGTATCCAAGCAGCCACCATTTCAAATGCAAGCTTTTCTCGTGGGCCTCAAAAGCTAATTTTTACAAAAATCTTGAATTTATTTAAAACTCTTATCCAAGATATCTTTCTCGCTCACAAATTTAGCATATCAATGTTCCTGGGAAGTCATAATCATTGCTTTCATTCTATAGATTTCCTTGCCCTCTAACAACTCAGATTGTGTGTTGTCTCAACCATTCCCTTCAAGTCAGCTCTGACAGCTGAGTCAGACCAGAAGAATGGTTGAATTAAAAAGCCTGACAATCCTCAACCCCTTATTCAGCCAATAACTTCATTTGTTCATTGATTGGAAATTAAAGACGCTGGAATTAGTTTCATCATTTTTGGTGGTGGTGATTTACAACTCTGCTGATTTTGTGCAAACGCCTATATTACTCATTTAGGACCAAATCACTGCGGAGCGAAAACAAGCAAGCCCATCCTAAATTGCAGTAAGAATGCCGAAGAGGAACCAGTTTCAACCAGGCAGGTGTATCTGACCAGTGTTCACAGCCCAGCTGAAGGGTTGCTCTGTCAAGTCCCAGTGTTGCACTGTTCTTCTTTTTCAAAGCAAGACGCCAGAAAGGTATTTGCAGGATGCCACTTCTCCAGCAGTGGGAATGCACCAGCGGCTTCACTGGCTCCAGGGAAGCACTGTGCTTCCTGGGGTGAAAACAAGTATGTCAGTCCCTCGCTCCACTAAAACTGGAGCTAGGGCTTGTGTTAGCCTCATTGTGTGTTCTGCTGATAGCTGAAACGTTCTCTGCGATTCGAGATTCATATTTTTTCTCTCCTAATTATCCCTTAACTTAGCTTCTGGTATTGGAAAATTATCCTCTAATTCTCTTGCTTTAATCAGATGGTTTATATTTTTAAAAATTCTTGGTTATACTAATTTTCATATCCCCACTTAAACATAGCATTTGCTGACCTCTGTCCCCCATTAAAACAGTGATGAATTGACTGCAGTCACTCCAGCTGTTCACTAAATATTTTCCACATTTCTGGAGTGGATTATTCACTCAATATGGGATTGCAACTTCAGTATCTGAAAGACTTCTTTTTTTAAAGGCTCTTCACATTTATCCATCTGTGCCTTTGACATCTAAAATGTTGTAATGGCAAGATCTGAGGTACTTCTAAATATCAAACCATTTCACAAACACTTATTTTCTCAAGGTGGGGCCCAGAGCAGGCTGCGTTCTTATAGGCTACTCTGCGAATTGTGAAGGACTCCTGAACTATGTCTCAGAACATCTCTCATCACCTCATGTCTGCTCCTTTCGCAAAAGATGAGGAATTAAAATGCCTTGATCCAACCTTCTGACAAGTGTACCTTTGAATATGTAAAAGATTTTCTGATTCACCATCTCCACTTGCATTGGATGGTTATAACAACAGTCTGACCTTTGGTAATCCCCATTATCCCTGAATCATACCTGAACTTTTGATGTTTATTTATTATTCCCTCTCTGGGAAGCACTGTCTTTTACTTAACTTATGGGGTATATTCATTTAATGAAGTGTAGGACTCAATCCAGGGCTTTAAAATACCCAGAAATATTACTGGCAACTTTGTTATAAAAGAGCAGAATAGTAAAAAAATCTGATATTATACAAGGTTAATTATTTTTCCAAGCAAAAATCTTTCTTATAGTTTCCAAAATACTAATTCCTTACCTGAGCAGAGTCACCGACAAGCATTTGAGGCTTGCAGACCGAAGTGTATTTGACTTATCAGGGTTCACATAGCCTTTCTTTACATCCTTTTTTTGATAGTAAAGATGCTCTCAGAATATTGATATTACGAAAAAAGCCATCAAGCACTAGGAAGGGAAAAAAAAACCCCAACCACAAACCTGTGTTTAACATTAGCTCACTCTCAGACAGGCAAATACTTTCTTTCCTCCAAGGGACACAAGAGCAGTATATGAAAAAAAACCCTGCATAAACACTGAGGGCATTTCTCTGGAGTGCTGAATAGAAGTGAACGGACAGAATGAAAAGACAAATTGCCCACGGGCACCCCAACTTTTCATCCTGTACTAATTGGCTGTCTAAGGGCCCAGAGGAGCTCCTCAGACGCTGTGTGCTCGCCGCCTCGCTGGCTACTGTTCCCTGGGGTTACCAGCATGCAAGTATAGGGGGGAGGAAAAAAAAAAGCATCTTTTGACAAAAGAGCAGGTGCTTACAGGAACAGCCCCCAGTTGCAGGACACTAACAAAAGAGCAGCCATAGGGTGGATGTAAAACCGGCCAGAAAGCTGTGCTAAGAAATTAGTTATCAATGGTCCACCACCAAATTAAAAGGATGCATTGAGAGGGGTTTCCCAGGAGTCTGTCCGGTGTCTGGCACTATTCAATATTTGCATCATCAACTTGGATGATGGAATAGAGAGCATACTCTGTAAATTTACAGCTGACTCCAAGCTGGGAGGAGCTGGAAGTGATTTGGAGGACAGGAGTTAGAATGTAGATGAGCTTTGAGAAAACTGGAATCCTCTGAAAAAAATTGGATGCAAAGTTCTACATTCATTTCTGTATTTCAGCTGCATAAATACAGAGTGGGAAATGTCTAGCTACTGTACAGATTTGCAGGATCTGGAGTTATCACAAGCTGAATGTCAGCCAAAGACATCATGTGGCAGCAAAAAAAAAATCCCAACATGCTGGAATGTGTAAACAGGAGGGTCGTTTGTAAGACACACAGAGTAATCCTCTTGTTTTACTTGAGGCTGGAAAAGCCTCATCTAAAGCATTGGGTCTAGGCACAGCGACCGATTTTCACCGAATTTGGAAAGGGCCTAGAGGGGAGATGACCCCTGACCAGGGCCCTAGGAAAGGAGTAGTTGGAGGAACCGCAATGGCCAGAAAAGAAGACTGAAGGCACTGATCAACAGCTTTCAAAAATGTAAGGACCAGGGGAGGACAATAAGTAAGGCAACAGGTAGGTCTCAGTTTAGATGATTTTCACTATCTCCTTGACATATATGGTGGATGAATCTTAGAGCAAGTCTTTCCACACCACATGTTTGTCCTGTAGTCACTATGGCTCACACACATCTCAGAGGCTTTAGAAAGTCACTGATATATTTGTATACAAACTTCTGCGTTCCTTATATAATTTCAAGAAGGCTTGACTAGAAAAACAGACATTATTTGTAAGACAGTGATCACAATTTCATCTTATATTTAGCCCATTTTTGACTTGCTTCCTTTATTGTTTCTCACAGACTTCTACTATGTTAATCTCTCTCATCACATTACTTTTACACTTGCATACCCCAAACCCTCCTTCCTCCTCCAGTCCCTGAAAGTCCTATTAATATATCAACTAATTTCTGTTGATTTTCCTCTGCTGTGGACTCAGGCATCTTTCTCAAGTCACTTGCCGCCGGTGGCTAGTGCCCCGATCAGCTGCTGTACATCGTTTCCTTCACCACAGGGAAACAGGGCAAA
>NW_010547176.1:37543-52621 GCF_000687285.1 Phaethon lepturus
GAGGGAAAAGGCATCCTGGGAGGTCAGGTCTCCCACTTCTCTAACCCACTTTATTCGGTTGAACTCGCCGCATCGTGGTCTTCTCCCGAACACCTCACTACGTTGCCGTGTCGGATGTGTATAGGCGACGGCACTTTTTCCTCTGGCACGCTTCCAGGGCCCGGAGCGTGCTAACCGCCTGCGGAAATGCAGTCCTGTCGTCCCGCTGGGGTAGTGCCTCAGGGTTCAGTCCCCTGTGCAAGCACCTCAGTTGCTGGTACACACTCTCTTCCCCAGCTTTTACCTTATGATCACTCTGGTTAATAATTTCCGTACAGGTGGGATTGAAACACATAGTACATATGCATGTGTTTTCCCTCTGCTCAGTAGGCATCAGTGCCAAGCAGCTGTGAGGAAGTAAAGAGCTCGTGGATCCTAACAGTCTGAACTTCAGCAGACATCTACTAAGTCAAAGTGTGTCTCAGCACTTCATCCCCTCTAGTTTCCTAAGCATGCCTTGGGCTTCTCTCCATCTCTGAGGAGGTCTTGAGCCCTCTTTGTCTTCATGGGACCTGAACGTCACTTGCATCACGTATTCAAAGTTCACCAGCAGTTGATTCATTGCTTTGTTATAAATGTCCTTATTGGACTATTTTTCCTGGTTTGCCCACTCAAGTTTTACTCAGGAACACCTGTTCCCAAATTAACGTAACTTAAATAACACATGTTTTTGAGAAAGTCAGTACCACAGTGCAAGAATGTCCACTGAAAGATGCACTTACCTAGTTTGCCCTGCAGACTTGGTGCAGACTGGTGAAAGGTTAGAGACAGCCTGTGCCTCGGGAGGTGCCAGACAGGAAAAGAAAGTATTTCTTGAGGCTACACAGGCTAGTGATGGCCCGTCAGGTGGCTGGAGGACCAAATCAAATGCCTGCCCAGCTTGCTCCTGCTTGGCCTGTGGACCCAGCACCTGGCAATCCCAGGCAGAAATCTGAGTACCCTGGGGCCGGTAGCGGTACCCTTTTATGCACGTGCTATGGGGATGGCCAGATGTGCTGTGCAGCCTCCAGCTGTGCTGCTGCGTAGCCGCCCACCACCCTTGTAGCGAAAGTTCTCGGTAGAAAAGATAGTCCAAAACACATCCTTTCATGGCTCCACAGGTCTTTTCTAAAAGCACTCTAATATTTCTTGTCAAGTAGTACTGGTTCCGGCTGAATTCTAGCTTCTTAGAGCACAGCCCGTGTGCTCTGGATATAGGAGTATTTTGAAACCAGCACTAGTCAGGGCACCCCACTGGGTGTAGCTCCATCAGGACTGCAACAGGTTTACTGTGAATGTATGGCAATAAAATTTTAAAATTAAGGCACTTCAAAATGAGACCAGAATCTTTCATAAGAAAACTATATGGCTTTTATTTTTTTAACTTTAATTTTCATGGAACGCACTAAAATTAGTGGTCTATGAATAAAACTCTCTCTTCAGAACCTCTACATTGTCTGAGTTTAGTGTATTACAATAAATATAAAATCCTTGTAGAAAGTGAAGTATTGCAGTTCATCGGTTAAGAGAGCATCCATTTTGTGAAAGTTCAAAATTCAGCCTTATTTTACATTTTAGTTCCTGCATATTTATACTTCAGACAGTAGTACATCACTAAATAGACCATTTTTCACTTTATAAGTTTTTTAAATGATTGGTCTTCAACATTTTAACACTGCTGTATAATAAACACTTTTTGTGAGAAGTTCATCTCACTGGTTCAAATGGAGTGGCATTGTCTGCAAGGTCTCATTTCAAAATTATTGCACTTTTATCTTTTTTGTCATGCCACGAGATGTGAAGTCCAAAATATTTACCTTTCTGATTGTCAGTCTTTCCTTCATAGCGATGTCTGAGTGAAGACAAAATAGACAACTTGTTTTGTTGAATCAATAGAGGCATATTATCACAGCAAGATTATAATTCAGGTGTACAATACCTGTATTTTACCGAGTACAAAAATGAAACTGCCATGTGCTGTGTGTCACAGCAGGTAACTAATATCGACAAAGTACCAGAGACTCTGTTCAAATAATGTTGTATGGGTCTAACTTCAAGCCACAAAAGCAAGGCAATTCAAAGTTAAAGCTTAAACTCTGTCCATAATCCACTCTCTTTGGGAACTGCATTATGAATGCAGCTGAACTCTCATCTCAAGTCTCTGCGGCTACATGTTGCCACACAGACGGTGAGAGAAAGCAAACCCACCGTTATACTTATATGCAGACTCCTACTGATTGTTTTGTATCTAGTAAAGATATTGCCTACAAGCATTTGCATTTACTTGAGCCTGAAACCTGGGACTTCGGGGGCAGGCTGCGATAATTGCAAAAGGTTGTTTGAGATGAGTGAGGTTTAAACAGCTGCGTATTTCTCTTCGCTCTTTGGGCAATATTGGAGTTTTGTGATAGCAGAGTTGGGGAAACACTGATTTTGTGAACTGTCTTCTTGTGACAGCAGGAGCAGTCCACTTGGCACTGGTTCCTGCATCTTTTTGAACTGGTATAAGTCCATGTTGAAGCCAAAACAAAATGGTGTCAGAGGTCTTCAATATTAAGAACTTCCTACTTCAGCCTGACATTGTAAGAGAACAAAAATACAGAGTAGGAAGCAAAATAATCTGTTTCCAGGTGAAGGCACAGAGAGAAACATAATGAACTCAGCCATACCTGAGCCACGAAATTTGTTTCTACAATGAAGATTTCAGACTTGGAAACAAAGGTTGCTTGTGAAAACCAACCAACCTGTCACGGCTGTGTGCTAGTCCTATAAACAAAATTTTTAGCCCCTGCCAAAAATAGCTGCTACCAGGTGCCTACATGTCCCACTGCTCAAAGACTGGTTTCAGGAAATCAAATTCTGCCCTGGGTTGCCCCACTTCTCAGAAATTTGGTTACTTCCAGCTTTCTCTGGAGTGGCGTCAGGCCTGGCACTGCGGTTTTGCAGCTTGTCCGCAGGTTTTGGGGTCAGAATAAAGGAGAAGGTTCCATGTTTTCCATGAGGTGTCAGGGCCTGTAGCTGTGCCATGGAGGCACAGGGGACGGGAGCACCCTCAGCACTGCATCCCCCTCTCCATCTTTCTACGTGCGCTAACTATTCAACTACCTTTTTTTTTCTCCAGGTTTCAATGATTTCAAAGGTCTGATTAATTTAACTAGCAGCGGAAGGTGAACCTGTATGGCTAAACTGTAGCTGCAGAGTGCATCAGATTGAAAAGCTTCATAATCACCATTATAGTAATCCCAGGCATTAAGACATCTTCGTTTTTTTGACACAAAAGGGACCTGACAGTATAGCCGCACAGCTCCTCGAGCCAGGCAAAGCTTTGCCCTCAGTTTCAACGGCAGGGGCCGCCCCACGCACGGCCGCCTGCCGCCACAGGATTTTGTCTGGCAGCTCCTGAGGAAAAAAAATCTACAAAATGGTTTCACTTCTTAAAGTGAAAAAGTGCATCCTGAACGCGTAAATGTGTAGAAGCTGAGTTACGGCCGTGTGCACCTTGGGCCAGGGCCCAGGAACATTTTCAAAGGTCAGTAGCGCTTGATGGCACAAATGGTGCCTTCAGAG
The DNA here is from genome assembly GCF_000687285.1 of Phaethon lepturus. Lineage (NCBI taxonomy): Eukaryota > Metazoa > Chordata > Aves > Phaethontiformes > Phaethontidae > Phaethon > Phaethon lepturus. The sequence goes on from NW_010547176.1 coordinate 41,129, forward strand.
TTGACGGCGTTACTCTCGAAGCAAGCTGCTATGCCAGCCAGGACCTGCCCTCTGCTGATGCTTTCACAGCTGGCTCCAAATCCTGCTTTTCATGCATTCTATTTCTTCGTCTGGTGTGCGTCTGTGCTCCACAAGGAATTCCCAGGTTGCGAGGCTGGGATTTGCCATAATGACAAGGGCCCATAAGCATCCGTACCTAGGGACGAAGAAATGATGAAGGCGGCTGTAGCTTTGGCCACTGGCCTTGAGCTGGCCCGGCCCAGCACGGCACCAGCCCACGGTGCCGGGTGCTTGTCCCCAGGCAATTCCCTTCTCCAGTGAAACCAGTGGGTCCTGAGGCTTGAGTGAGACTTTATCACATCAAAACGGAGTGAGGGGCTTACCTGCCTTATCTACTGAAAAAAGACTAAAGTCTGTCCCCTTTCCACATCTGTACTTACAGGGCAGGGCTACGTGGTTGGGAACAGACCCAGGCCAGTCCTCACCCTGCAGCACTTCCCCCCTCACATAACCCAGGCATGGATCCAGCAATACCTGACACTCCAGCATCCCATTCGCAGGGCTGCATGCACACCCTGATTTTTTGGGGAGCGCTCAGGAAAGGGTATGGCAGGGCTGAGGGGTCAAAACAAGGCGACACAGCCCTCAGCTCAGTGCTGGCCTCTGTCTCCTTGCTCCCCAGGCGAGAAGATATCGGGGAGCGCTTCTCACAGCCCTGTTCTGTCGGCCAAGAAGCAGCCCACGACTGACAGCCTGGTTATGGCTGGAATAAATGGAGCCGTGATCTGAGCTGGGACACGAAGTATTACTGCAGAACAAATAAAAACAGAGCTAGAACTCCGTACTGCAGAGGTATTCATCCTTTGTACTCCCTCAGAGAACAAGCCTAATCTACCAACCCAAGTAGATTAGTAAACAGTACATTCCGCTTTCAGAGACCTTCAGTACGTCTGCAGGGCTTGTGATGTAAAATAATATCAGCAAAGGAAATAAATGGAAATGTTAGTAAAAAAAAAAGAAACAGGTATTGTAGCTGCTTACTTTCTCACTGCTGTGAGGAAGATCAGAGAAGAGTCTTTTGTGTCAGTTTTATTTTGAACCCGTTTCGCTGCTGAATATGGGAAGAGATTAGTTCACTGCTAATTGTGCTGTTGGTTTTGTGATTCTATGAAAACCCCCTAAAAAGTCTGCATGCAAAACCAATGAGGTAGAACATGTTTGACAAGCTTAGTTCCAACATGACCAATGTAGCAGGAAAAGATTTTAAAATCATTGCCTCTCTTCAATAACAATAGTACATACAAGTGTTTACAAGAGGATTAAAAGCCGCTTTAGCGAGCTGTATTAAAGATTCCTTTATCAGACAAGTTTTATCGAAAAACCTGTTTGAGCACTATGCGGCTAATCAGATGCAAACAGAAGCGGGTTATGTTACTGACTTTATTTTACTTGCTTTAAAAGGATGCACGATGTATCTGTAAAATATACACCACGCGTACCATAAGCCATACCTATTAACAGCCTGCCCAATTACAACAGCGGCAAAAAACCCCCTCCGCGAGCAACGACCCCTAGCACCTGGTAATTAAAATTGCTAATCACCAGCAATTATCTGGCACAGCTTTATAGCCAGGCGAAACAGTTTGACCCTTTGCCCACTGAAAGAAGAATGTTTGCTGTCTATTGATAAGTGCTTAGGCAAAGCTGTGTTCTGCTCACATTCATTAAGTGGCGACTAATAGGAAGTCAACAAAAGAGCTCTGACATCTGTAGCGGGCCAGGTTTAGGAGCACAGGTGTCTGATGGGCTCCTGCCAAAGACCAGCATACAGGACACGGGGACTTTTTCTTAAAAAGCACATCTGAGCTGCCCACGTTTCCCAACTGGCTCCTCTGTAACCGAAGAGTAAGTGCAGTAAGTTTCCAGGACAAAGATTAAAATAATTACTCTTCTTGGGAGCGGTGGCTTGTTTTCAGACTGTCTGCACACGTTCAAACACGGAGAGGTAAGAAGACCTGTAGGCTCAGTAATTTAGGTGAAAATTGTTCTTTGGTTTATTTCTGTTCTTATTAAGTATTGAGTTAAAGATATATAAAAATGTTTCTCTAGTGTGCTCTTTAAGTCTGAGATGGAGAGTTTGAGATAATAAAGATTTTTTTTTTCCATAGGATACTATTATGCTCAAAGCTATAAAATACCCTTCTATTGTTATAGCTCCAGGAAGCTGCCGCTAGAGATTATTTGAACTACAATAAGCAACTCCATTAAAGCTTCTGAGCTCACCAATGACTCTTATAAGGTCCCAGATAAAAAGATCCGATCTCTCCTCTCTTTTTTTGAGAGAAGGAAAGAGAGAGGGAGTCTGACAAAAATATTGCAAGCTTCTAATAATGAAATGACCTATAAAACCTGAAGGACAAAACATCCCTTAATCGCTCAGGAATGCAAATTGCTCCAAGAACAGGCATCAGTGGAGATTATGAAGCCAGGAGCTGCTGACATCCAGAGCCAAACCTCTGCAGCCTCATCCCTTCATTTAGAAGGGGCTTTTGGGGATCTTGGCAAGTTGGAGTTTCAGTGTGAAAGGAAAGGACAAAAGATCAATCCCAGGGTGCATATTTACAGGCACAAGCAATTTGGGGGCATTCTGACTTGCGCACACCATGCCTTTTCCTGCATAAGATCTCAAAGTCCCTCCACGTACGTTTTTGTACTGTGACATGTGAAATATGAACAATTTTATAAATGGAAAGCGACACTGCTGGCATGATACTTGACAAGAGCTGCTAGCCTGAAATCACTAATGAAGCTGTATTGGGTCTGGCTGAGATGGAGTTAATTTCCTTGTAGCAGCCCTCATAGTGCTGTGCTTTGTACTGACAGCTAGAAAGGTGTTGATAACACCTACTATGAGGTGTTATCTACCTACTGATGAGATAGCAGTGCTGCCTATCAGCAGGTAGATAACACCTAACAGTAGGTGTTACTGAGCTACTGCTACTGCTGAGCAATGCTGGCACAGCGCCAAGGCTGTCTCTCCAACATGCCCCTGCCACCTCATCAGTAGGTTGGGGGTGGGCAAGATCTTGGGAGGGGACACAGCTGGGACAGCTGACCCAAACTGTCCAAAGGGATGTTCCATACCATCTGATGTCTGCTCAGCAATAAAAGCTAAGAGAAAGGAGGAGGAGAAGGGGGCATTAAGACATTTGTCTTCTGGAGCAACTGCTACATGTACTGAAGCCTTACTTCCCGGGAAGGGGTTGAACATCACCTGCTGATGGGAAATAGAGAATAAATCTTTTGTTTTCCTTGGCTTCCATGTGCAGCCTTTGCTTTTGCTTTATTCAACTGCTTTTGTCTTGACCCATGAGGTTTTTTCCACCCTATTTTCTCCCCTTGCTGTCCTGCTGAGGAGGCGACTTGGTGGGCACCTGGAGTCCACTCAAGGTCAACCCACCACAGAAATAAGTCGAAGTGTTCTCTTCCTTCCTAACTCTCTTTTAAGCCCACCTTCCAAGCTGTTTCAAATTAATAGGGTTAAATAATTTGAAAATAACTTTATTATCCCATGCATATGTTGTGAATAAAGCAGCCACAACTTGCATCTCTGCACCATTTGCATTGATAAAGTTTACATCTAACTGGACAACTCTTGTCTGCAGAGGGCATCTCTCAAAACTTGGTGTAGCTCCTGTTTAGCCCGTACAGAAACGTTCCCTTGCTAGAGAAGGAATGATGTTATGATGGGCACATACATCTAACTCTAACACAGAGCAAAAATGCAGCTAGAGTTTGCACCCCAGCCTAGGAGCCTGGAAACACTTCTGAGTCATCCAGTTCAGCTGTAGCGCAGGAGTTCTCAAAACATCTGTACTCTTTACGAAAGCCAACTGTAATAATTTAAATAAAATTTTATATGAAACATCGATTAAAAAAAACCACAAACCTCTGTAGTCCACACAGAGAGAATGTGAGTTGTAGAGAATGAAAGTTGAAGTTCAACTTCCTGCTTGAATTTTGGCACATGCATGGGATATCCTCCATTAAAGTCCAATCTTGATCATTGGTGTTACCATGGGATTGCTGTCTACTGCTGTTTGTAAGCTCCTGCCAGTGTGAGAGAGACACATTTCTCTTTGACAAATCCTTAGTGATGGCAGAAAAAACTGGAGATACACATACTTACAAGCTTGGGCTGTAAAGTGCAAACCAAGATTAAATGACGAATTATAAATTCTGGCATTGCTTGACATACAAATTCTTCTGCCTGCATGTCTAACTCACTAATGATCCACAGCAGAAGAGCATGCTAGCAGATTTGTGCAGTCTTTCCATCACAGAGTAAATTACACTGAATGACTCTTCTTTGAGTTAGCTGAAGTAATGAAAACCCTGACGAAGAAGAGGAGGGATAGATTTTCTGATCTCTTTGCCGTTTGGATTCCATGAAATACCAATGGATTTCAGAAGGTGCTGTTCAAATCAGGACATCATGGACACCAAGGCTATGGAAAACATATTTGTCTACTAACATTTATACTGAAGAGTGATTTTTAATACCGTTGTCCTAATCACAAACTAATGGAATGGCCATTAGGGATAACTCCTGCTGGTTTTTGTTCCATTTTTGAGAGGGTGAGTCTTTGGAGTGGTAGTAAGATGGGTGGATGAATTCAGGGAACAGTAAATTAATACTGCCTTTGAAAACTGTGGCATCCAAACAAACTAGAAGATAGAGATGGGGAGCTAATATGTGGCTTGTGTTACCAATCATTCGATTTCCATTTCACATATAATATGTGCCTAACACAGAGTGGGCACACAAAGTTCACCAAATCACCACCACACAATATTTTTCTCTTTTCTCTGTGCATAATTCCAAAACAAAATCAGTTCTCCCACTTTTCCTTCAGGTGAAAGCTGGGCTGTGCCCTACAGGTCAATGAATCCGTTCTGGGCTTCCTTGGAAGAGAGCTCCAGAGTCAAGAGTCCTCCACTGAAAATGTCTCACTAGCAACTGCTAGACAATTAAAGCAGGGACTTCCTGCTCAAGTGCCTGTTAACCTCTTCTGTCCTGGGGAGGAAGAAGAAATGAAGGAGGTAGATTTCAAACCATTCAATGGCTGCCCTCCATTAGGAGTGCTGCTGAGATGTGCTGGTGTGGATGCACTCCTGGGGACTGCTCTGGCCCAGGGTGGCATCTCTCAGGTGGCATACCTGTTAGTGCCTTCCCTGACAGCTTGCCAGCCCCAAGGATACCCCCAGGAAGAGGAAATATGCCACTCTAGAAATTGGGAAGGCAATGCCTATCTTGCCACACCTCACTCAAGATGGACATAAGGTAATAAACAGGCTCCTGTACTGCCAACAGTTTGTGGAAAGATAGGCAATTATTCACCATGAAATGGAATCTCTGTTCCCCCAGGTTATATATGTTCCTGCACATTCCTTCTTCAGCATCAGCTCTGTCTCACCCAGATTAAAACTCATACCTCTCCCTCAAGTTCAGCCAGGCTTTTGATGGGCAACAGTGCTGCTCCTCCTGGACTGGACAAACTGTTTCTAAGCGGGACAGCACTGCCACGGTGGCCCAGATCATTTCAGCACCTCCCCTACCAGAAGTAGGGCACACAGAATCACAAAATAAAAAGAAAGATGGGAAAACATAGCCTATGCATCATATACCTGGGATGATGATTTGTTGTGGTACATCTTCGACTTTTGACCAGCTTGGGAGACAGGCTCCTACAAGAAAGATACAAAATAGAAATACAGAACAAAAAAGTAAAATTAAAAAAAAAAAAAACAAAACAGCTCATCTGTAATTTAAAAAATGTTCATAAACTGATAAATTTTACAGAGAACTTAAAAAAATTCAGAGTTATTTTCTGTCCAGTTTATATCTTGCAGACATAAGCAAACAACAATAGGAATTCTAAATCCTGACTCCAAACTTTGCAGCCATGTCACGTGAAGTTAAAATGACTTCAGATTCAAACCTGTAGACCTTACCGTTATAGGAAAATGCAGCAAGCCTCACCAATTAGTGGGTAAGCAAAGAGACTGTAAGGGGCCTATAGTGTTTATATTTATTGGAATATGAGAGTTCTCACTCTAAAAGCAGAGCCAACCCTCTGAAGCACTTTAGATTTTGCAGAGAAATAGGTGTTTCACCTAAAGAAGCATAGCAACAGTTTACTGGCATGAGACAGAGGACTGCTGAGCAGCTGAGGAATTACTGCACCAGAAATCAGGAACTTGAAGTCAAGATCCCCCTTCTGTATGACTCATTTTCACACTGTGTTCAAGTGATGGTCCTGTTCATCCCCAGACACCTCCTGAATAATACAGTAGTGCAGAAAATTACTGCTGTGCTGATAGTATTTATCCTATTTAGCCATAGTTATTCTGTCCCACTCATGTCTATCCCTTTATTGGGTGAGATGTCTGTGAAAGTACTGTGGCTTTTGGTTTCTTGTACAAAGCTCTGTAAAAAATACAAATACTTGTTAAGTGGGTTTGTTGGTAATTTTTCTGATTATCTCAAAGGACTCAAGTCTGAAGAGCACAATATTTATTTCAGGGGAACCATGCCAGGTTTCCCTATTGATTGACAGATATTAGGTCTCTGGCATGCTGTGGCTTGTCCTTAGCCATTGCCCTGGCAGTACCCTGTCTGGTACTGAAGGAAGAACAGTTTACAATTCCCAAGGCCCAGTTAAAAGTTTTTTTTAAAAACATGTACCTTTACCATTCTCAGATACATATTAGTGACAAGAAACCACGGCTTTTTTACCAGCTCAGTTACCTCCTGTTTTAGTTGTTTATGTTTGCTGAGTGCATGTTGTGCAACACTTTCTACTTAACGTGCTGCAGAATCTTCTCTTGATACCTCTTGACTTGTTTTGTTTCACCTTTATTATTTGAAGAGACAGATATTTTTATAATGTCTTCTGGATGGAAGGCAGATACAAACAGATTATTTACCTCATCGGAGATGTCTCTATCCTCCTTAGAAACCTTCCAGCTTCTTCATAAGTCCAGAAGATTCAGCAACTCTCTGACTACATTTTTTTGCTAACACTTGAAGTGGTGTTAATACATTGCAAATTGTTTTTAAAGGAAAGCAGAAGAGTCCTGGTTAAAACTCCAGATACTTTACACGTTTCCATTGGCTCTGAACGTGGGATACATAACACCAGCCAAGCTGGCAGGTCTGGGGTGCTGATGGCACTGCTGCTTCCATTTCTGCTGTGACCCATGCCACTCATGACTGTTTGAGCCTTGAGACCAAGGCAAATTTAGCAGCAAACTACACCCTCCTCTGTTTACCACACTCAACCCCTGAAAGAAGACCTTCTGCAAGAGAGAATGAATGAAAAGCCCCCTGCTACCTAGTGCTCCCGAGTGCTTTTCCAGCTGGAGGTGTGCACAGTGTGGCTCCCACCAGACTGAAGCAAGCATGGGTGCATCCATTCATGGGGTAGGAGTCGGACACCCGGGTGGTTTGTGGGCCCTAATCATACAGTAAGACACCAAAAGTCTCTGTAATGCTGGTATTACCTGGACCCAGGCAGCCAGGCCCAGGTTTGGCCAGGCATCTGACTGCAGCTTCTGCAAGTCCGATGCTCCATGGGAACTGGAGCAGGGAACTGGGATTTGGGACAGAAGGGACACCTGAGCCAACCATCTCTCTGCCTTCCCATCCTTGGAAAGGTCTCCAGAGCCTAAAAAGGTGCCTGAGCCAGCCAGGCCACGAAGATTGTGTCTCTATAGAGAACAGCAGCTTCCACGGTTGCCCCCTCTCAAGAAGGCCATCTTTATGAAGGGTGGGTTAGACAGACATCAGGATGAGAGGGCCCCCACTATACAGAGACCTCATATCTTTCCAGGCTTATGCATCAACGTCTTCCAGTTTACAGCGTTTCAATCCCTATGGTTTCTTCTAGTGCACGTGCTCCTAGCCCATGAGGAACTGGAACGAGAGCCTAATAGAGGGTGGAGGTTAACCAGAGATGGTTAGAAGCGTTGATATTGGACTGATCTTTCTCTCCAGCTCTCTAAATCTGAAGGGAAACTAAACTAGACCTTTCAGACCAGTAGTACAAATGCAAAAACATATTATCAGCGTGCCAGGTTTGGCTGCAACATTTTCCCAGTACCCCATTAGAAGCTGGAAACTATTTCCATTAAATAAGAAGCATAGCATTTTTTAAAATAGTTTTTCCAATCATAGGTTATTTCTGTACAATGAAAACTAAATCTCTGGCGATCAAACATCACTGTTAAGCTGAATACCATGACACACTCCATTTCAAAGCATTAGGATAGGAAGATCCTAGGTCACTGGATGATGACACAACAAAACTTCTTTAGAAATCTTAAATGGAACATTGTTATTGAGATATGGTGCCCTTGCTGTGGGATGTCATGTAAGGGAATAGCTCCAGCAAAGAGCAGAAAAGACTGCAGGAGATGTTAAAAAAGAAAAGTGTGTGAATAAGTTAAAAATTAAAATAAATAAAAAATAGGATGTGGAACGAGAAAGACAGCCAAGAAAAAATGTTAATAAAAGGTATTGGATGAAAGCCCAGAATAGAAGTACAACAAATAGAAACAACTAGCAAATGTACACATAACAGGGTGAAAATCAGAGTCCATTTTCCCCTAGCATGCAGAATTGAGCAAATAGAGCTACAGGCAATTCTGGAGAATGGCAGCTCTGAAGCATCACAGTATGAACATTTCTTTTAGGTTACAAGACAGAGAGAGACTAATGCCACCTGTGAAGTACTGAGAAGGGAGATGATGTACAAAATGGTGACACAATTCAAATATTCCATGTGCCATTTTTTAAGATTTCTCAACACAGTGTTGTAATAAAAGTCTCAAAACCAGCTACCTCAGTTGTTATTATAATGCCCCCTCTCTAAAAAGTTTCATAAAGTATGCAAGGGTCTTTTACACAAGATCACCAAAAGAGTATGAAAACAAGTTTCAGATGTTATTCTGTATCTCAAGGAGGTGAGTAATTCAACAGTTACTGGTTACACAATGAAAACTATTTTTCTATTAACTGAATATTTGCACTACTTCAGGTTTATTTGAGAATTTCAAGTAATAAATAATTTCAAGTAATTATTGTTTGTGTTTACTCTAAAATATTTGAGAGATCTTTAATAAAATGCTTCATATCCAATAGTCAGACTTCAAACCATGAGTTTTCGTTTGGATTTGGTCATAATGTTACAGCTACTCCCTGGCTTGATGAGCATCACTTCTGCAACTGTGAGAGATTTAACGGGCCTCTGAAGAGAGGCTATATTTATATAGGATTGAAAGTTTTACATAATTGCAATCCTTCTTCTCCAAGCCTAAACGTTGTTTTTGCTAGTCAGAAGAGGTGTTTAAGAATAAGGAGATGATGTAGTCAATGGGAACATGTATTAACTGAATGCTAGTTTTAAAGTAAGTTTTCGCATTCAGAAAAAAAAAAAAAGAAGATTCCGACCAACTTGTAAAGGATTGATTATACTTTTATTTCCTTCTTTCTTTTCCAGTCCAGGCTGGGGTTTGGAAAGTTGCTTCCCCTTACAGGCCCAGAAATATTCCTCTCACTTTATAAACTTCCAGGGCAAATACATGAAAAAAAGAATTAAGATTTCTTATCCTCAAGTATTAAGACGGGCATGCTTAGGGTTCTTAAAAAAGTAATCTCGTTATGTACTTTAAGACATTTAACTTTTAAGTAAGCACACATATACAGAAGTAAATGTTAATATTTAATTGGAGATGGAATAGCTTTAAGTGAAAATAGGTTCTTTTTTCACAGTATAAAATAATTCCACATGAAAATGGGAAGGGAGGGATAAAATTAAAATAAAAATGGCTAAGGGGAAAAACTACATAGATACATTGAAAATTAAATTAAAAAATTGCAGCAGAGAAGAGGATGCAGAAATATTTTGGAAGTGTTTCCTTTTATATTAAATAAAGATTTTAAAAAATGATAAGTGGCCCTGTTAAAAAATTTTCTGGTTCCCAATCTCCTTCACGTGTCTCAAATCAGAGAAGCAAGTTCTGAGACACCTAAGATGAATCACCACTTTTGAGAGACTAGGCCCATGATAGAAAAAAACAGGGAAGTTCTTCCTATCTTGTTCAAATCCACATGCACTCTCACAGTGCAGCAAAACTCCCCTTATTCCCAGGTCATGTCTCATAACAAATTTTAAACAGCTGCTCAAAACCATGAAAATGGCAAAGATTTATACAGAAGAGTTGGAAGAATTCACAAAAACTTCTTCTAACTTTGTTCACAGAAAAGTCTTGCCTCACTTTATAAATACTCGCACAGGAAATTCAGGGACTGGCAGAGTGCAGGCAAAGAAAATTTCATTTCAGGTCACAGAAGCTTGACAGAATTATGGACAGGAGAAAATAATGCCATTTAATTAAAATGATTAGGCAGTTGTAAGAGGTAATACAGACATCTCTACCTCATTAAGTGGAATCTGCTCCAGAAGCTGAAACATTTCCTCAGCTGGCTCCCTTTCCTAACGGCTGCCTTTCTCTTCAAGATAGTTTGGATTAAAAATAAAGGCCTTTGGCATCTTTTTAGGACTATCTAGTCCTAATTTCCCTTTCTTTCCAATGACAGAATCACAGAATCATTAAGGTTAGAAAAGACCTTTAAGATCATCAAGTCCAACCATCGACCCAACACCACCATGCCCACTAAACCATGTCCTGAAGTGCCACATCTACATGTTTTTTGAACACCTCCAGTGATGGTGACTCCACCACCTCCCTGGGCAGCCTGTGCCAATGCTTGACCACTCACTCTGTAAAGAAATTTTCCCTAATATCCAATCTAAACCTCCCCTGGTGCAACTTGAGCCCATTTCCTCTCATTCTATAGCTAGTTACTTGGGAGAAGAGACCAACACCCACCTCACCACAACCCCCTTCCAGGTAGCTGTAGAGAGCAATAAGGTCTCCCCTCAGCCTCCTCTTCTCCAGACTCACCTCCCTCAGCCACTCCCATCACAGCCCCAAAGGAGCGTTTAGGACGACCTCCCTCCCCTTGGGACTAACGACCAGATTCGTGATCCCCCTGGATTGAATTAAGGTGAAATGATACCAGCCAACCAATTTAATAGTAAACTAAACAATCTAACCAGACCAACAAGTCCCGTGAACCACGTCTTTCACGGTTTGACAAAGAGACGAGGAGAAAGAGACAGACAGAGACAGAGACAAAGAAGATATCACCACCCGTGGATCTGGCAGCGTCGCGTTGGTCCTCTTGATTCCTGTTGTTCCTTGGTGGTGGGGGTCCCCTCTCAGTCACTGTGAACACCGTCTTTTTCACTCCTGTTGCCTGAGGAAATGGTACATTTTTAGTGCCCACGTGGCACGTTCTTCTCCCATGCTTAGGGAGCGTCGTTGCTTGTCCAGTGCCCTCCTTAAGTGCCGTACTTAAGGCTC